>NC_000078.6:7265000-7517500 GCF_000001635.26 Mus musculus
AAAGAAAGAAAGAAAGAAAGAAAGAAAGGAAGAAAGAAAGAAAGAAAGAAGAAACGTTAACTTTCCCTGAGTGTGATTTCAAACATGGAAACTCAGAGCTGATAAACCCTAACAATCACTTTACTTAAAATGGTTGGTGGTAGTGAGCTTTGCAGACGTGAGGACCTTGAATTGCTCTTCATACATAAAGTTTTCTCTAAGGGAGGAAAGGAACTCAAATATTAAATTACTTTCTAGCACATGGAATATTATTAGCTTTCTAGATTTTAGAAGAAGAAGAAGAAGAAGAAGAAGAAGAAGAAGAAGAAGAAGAAGAAGAAGAAGAAGAAGAAGAAGAAGAAGAAGAAGAAGAAGAAGAAGAAGAAGAAGAAAGGAGGAGGAGGAGAAGAGGAGGAGGAGGAGGAGGAGGAGGAGGAGGAGGAGGAAGATATCGAGTGTACTTCCATGAACTCTGGGAGCAAATTTTGTTTTTCTGTGATTGAAGGAAAAGCCCATTTTCAGAAAACTTATGAGAAAGAGATTTATTCATAGAGTCCTTGAATATTTTGGGCCATATGAATGAAGCAGATCTTGAGAATCAAGGCCCTGAATTAACTGTTTTGAATACTAAAGTCTGTGAAGAATTCTAGATAAAGTGCCATTTCAGAATAGGAATTTGGATGCAAACAACTTTGCAAACTTGCAGATTTTGAAGGCAGAACTTCTGAAGGCTGCTGTCTGAAATAGCTGCGCATGTGGCTCTTTCTGCAATTAAAAAATCTGCATAAACATTTTGTACTTTTTAATGGCAATTCTACCCAGAAGGCTTTTAAATCTCTGTCTTAATATCAGATATTGCAATATTTTTCACTATTTTTATTTTTATGTGACTTGGGTGGTAACCTGGAATATAAGGGCCCTTGCTACATAATAGTGAGGACTTAAGTTTAGATTCCTAATACTCACATAAAAAACTGAACATAGTCCTTTTATAAGCACACAAAACGAGAAAAAATAGAAAACAAAATCATTTATTTTGCATGCACTTAACATTTAGAAATTGGATTGGAAATAAATTACTTTGGAAATTATTTTATTGTAGTATATAAAGAGAAATTATAATCATTTTTAATTTTAACTTTAATTTGACTTAAAATGTAATTATATCACCCTCTTCCCTCCTCATTTCAACATCCCACATGGACTGCCACTTTCAAATCCATAACTGCTTATTGATTATTACTCTTACATATATATGTGTGAGTATAAGCATTTTTATTTACGTAGTATATTAATTTTCTCAGTATATGCCTGTCACTATTTTCTGGTGTTTCTTTAAAAGCTTATGTATTGAGTTATGGCATGGTAAAGATGCATCTGTTGGGTAGTTTTTATATGATAGCCCAGTATAAAAGAAATAAGAATCAAAGAAAGGACAACAGGAAGACAAAATGAAAAGAGGAAAAAACAAGGAAAAAAAAAGACATGATACATCTTTGGAGAAAGAACTTTACATAAACTATTGTTTATTCTTGAATTAACTCAATGTTTTATGTATTTTATGAACATATTTTACAAATTAGGAAACTAAAGTTCAAAAGGGTTACTAGTCAACACTTTTTTTGGCAGAGATGCGGAATGAGAACAGACCAAATAAAAGAACACACAAAAAATTATTATGGAAAACATCAGTTATAGTCTATTTCTACATATGTCTATATTTCTTTTGATTTATCATTATTCATTTCTGGTACTAGGGAATTGAATACAGGGCTCCACCTTTCAGTTGGATCCCTTTTTCTTATTAGTTAGTTAGTTAGTTAGTTAGTTTGTTTGTTTGTTTTTAGGGAATGTCTCCCTAAGTTACTTAAACTAGCTTTGAATGTATAAACCTCCGAGATCTGCTTCGGGGTGGCTGGGATGATAGGCATACGCCACCAACATGTCTGGCTCTTTATTTTTTAAGGAATATTAAAGTAGCTAGAGACAAGGGTTTAATATGAAATGTGATTAACTAAAATAACATCATGATAAGTCCACATTTATGTCATATTAAACTATTCCATGTGGGTCCATGTACACTATAGCCTCTCACAGAGTAGCCAGCTCTAGATGTGCCCTTTGAACCCCCTGTATATCACTCCTGATTTGTAACATCCTATTCCTTTTCCATCCATAACTCCTAGGAGTTATGCCAAAGCTACTCAAAATTTTCAAATAAGTGTAGTATTCCTTATAGGACATATTTAAAGCAGATCGTCTTATTTTAGATATTATGTGATTTAATCTAAAATAAACTCAAATTTTTATCAAAAACTCTTTTGAATGAATACTTCCAATTCTTCTCTACTGGTCTCTCTTAGCACAAAGCATAATCGAGCACTTTGACAAACTTTCTTTAAAAATTATTTCTTAGATTTTGAGAAATGGCTCAACAGTTAACAGAACTCACAGCTCTTTCAGGGGACCTAAGTTCAGTTCTCAGTATTGCAGAAGGTGAATCATAATTCTTTAAACTTCCAGTTCATGGGATCTGATTCCCTCTTCTGGCCTCTGTGGAATTCTGTGTGCATGGTGTACTTACATACATGCAGGGGAAACACAGATGCCCACAAAATAAAAAGAAATGTATAAATCTTTTTAAAAGATGATTTTTCTGCCACATGGTGAAAAAAAAACATATTCAAACTACACATTTCAGTGTACATCTTTCATAAAACTTCATTACATAAATTTTATTTCATATATATGTAAATAAGAGTATACTATAAAAGTATTTTTAGTAAATAATGATTCAACTGAAGACATATTTTATTTGCCGTTATGAGAGTTTAAATATGAATAAAATGCTAAAATATCATAAATACCCATCTACCTTCAACAGAATTTAATAGCTATCAACATCTGGCCCATTGTGTTTTATCTATACTTCCCTGGTATCTACATTGGGTTGTTTCAAACCACTTTGCAAACATGATGTCATTTCACCAAAAATTTCTAAGGTATGAAATTTCAGAAGATGAGGATTAGATAAACAAAAAGAGACACTGCCACAATGCCATAATAAACCCAAGTCACTTTAAATAATTTCTTAATATAATCAATATTCTCTGTACATATCTCCCTGATGTGTTTGTACATGGCTGTTTTGTGGTTGGCTTGTTAAATCAGCATTTGCAGTCTTCACATTGAATCTGGCTGATTTGGTTTTTAGGACTCATATTATCTCCCAATCTCATTTGATTTTCTCTCCCTGTCATTTTACAGCCTCATTCCCAAGAGTTCACTGTATTCTACTCTATGGCTATAACACAATTTAGTCAAACATCTCTCTATTATTGAGCATTTCTCTTTTTTCCATCTTTTCTTTTATTAAACAATGTCTTGATGAATATGCATATAGATAAATCTTTGAGCATACCTAGAATTATCCTATTAGGATTAATCCTTAGAAGTGGGCTGCCTCCTGGCTCTTTCCTTCAGCCTTTGCTACAGCTTGTCAAATCACTCTTCAAAATGATTGAGCTAATTTGCACTCCTACCAGCACAAGGAGCTCACCAGTGCCCCACACCCTCATCAAAACTGCAGAATATCTTTATTTTAAATATTTGCCAATTAAATAGACCAAAAAGATAGCTTGCTGGTTTAGTTTGCATTTTTTTCAGATTATTAGCAAGAATAGATACCGTGAATTCTTGCAGCCTTGTTCAGTGTTTACCAAGAACATAAACCATGTCCGGATAAGTCTGTAAAGGTGAGAGACGTTTAGCAGTCAAGGTAAGGAAAACATGTCTTCACTATGAGCTTTAATTAGGAATTCTAGCCCTGCTGTGTCTATGAGCTGAAAGAATCAATCTATTATTATCTTCTTGGAGTCAAGATAATTTTAAGTGTTTTTAAAAATATAGTCTTTCTCTTGTGTGGTCTTTCTGGCATGGTGACACTTTGTAATTGGAAATACTCTGCAGAGTGACTACACTACCTCTGCCATACTATTCTAAAAGCACACACAGTACAATATCCATTAACTTCTTTAGACTCTCTCTCTCTCTCTCTCTCTCTCTCTCTCTCTCTCTCTCTCTCTCTCTCTGGTGTGTGTGTGTGTGTGTGTGTGTGTGTGTGTGTGTCTACCTCTCTGTCTGTCTTTTTCTCTCTCTCCTGTGTCTGTGTGTGTCTCTCTCCGCCTCTCTGGTTCTGGCTCTCTGTCCCTCTCTTCCTTCCTCTCTCCCTCCCCAGTACCAAGTTCTAAGTTGGAATGTTTGCCCTGCAGCAGTGTTCTCCCTTTAATGGGGTTGAACTTGGAGGATACAAGTGATGCAAAGGAACCAGGAGCAGCATATACTCACCTGCCCTTCATGAGACATTCAACTAACAGGAAGGTGAAGCTCTTTTCCTGTATAAGTTTTAGTCATTAAGGTTTGTCTTTTGTGAAGGGCCTTTTTATTTCCCTAGCCAATCAATGAATGTTGAACAAGTGAAAGAATGAATGATCAAGCTTTGGGTGTCGTCTTTCAACCCATTACAAATCAAACAAATCACACTGTCTTTTGGCCTATATTTCATTCTCTTGTCAACTTTTATTGTAAGAACTATCCAGTCAGTAGCTCTCTATTTCAAAGCAGGCTTTTGAGCCTCACGTCTTTCTTAGAATTCTTCAAAGCAACTTGAACAGTCAGGGTCTTATCTCCATGCACCCCTCTAAATGAAGCCAGGTAAGATCTCTCCAGTCTAAAAGGCAAAAGATCAAAGACCACAGAATTATTGATTGTGCTTTGCTTCCTTCGATGTATGAAGAATAGAGTTCCTTCTTCCCTGGGAAAAACCTAAGCATATGCCTTGCATTTTTACCCATTTATTTCCCCTCACCCAAAGTCGTCTTCTCGAAGTCCTCTCTTGTCATGGGTAAATACGTTCACTCTGAAAACAGTGCTAATAATGCTCTTTAACTCCCATTGATGTTACAGCAATCAGAGTCAGAGAAATACTGTTCTTCAGTGAATCTAGGTTTGGAAAATCATGTGCTGTCAATTCATTTCTTAATTGTTTCAAATTTGAATATATGTATGTACTTCTGTGTAGGTATGTGCCTGTGTATTTAGTATCAGTAGAGACTAGACTGCATCATTTGGTGCTGAAGTTATGGATGGTTGTCATCTGCTCAACATGTGAACTCACTTGCCAGGTAGCTTAGTGAAATTGGTAGCTTTTAGGTTCACTTACAGACCTCATTCCAAACATCCAATGAAAGCAACCGAAGACACACATCTAGTGTCTGTTTGTGATCTTCACCATCATGCATACACATATATATGCTCACTATATCATACATATGTGCATGCAGTTACACACAAACACCGCTGACCTTGATTAAGCAAATGTTTTCTGTCCCTTCACTATTTTTAATCTTGTGATAAGATCTTGCTAAGTTGCCAACACTGTCCTTGAATTGACTCTCTGTCCAGGCAGGCCTTGAATCTGTGATCCTCTTGCCTTAGTTTTCCAATTAGCTGGATTACAGGCCTTTGCAATGACACTCAATATGCTCAAGTCTTTGCTCATGCTGTTTATACATTGTGCAATTTTTAATGGATTCTATAGAATTAATCTTATGCCTCTGTTTCTGTCTGTCTCTGTCTCTCTGTCTCTGTCTCTCTTTGTCTGTCTCTGTCTCTGTGTGTGTGTGAGTGTGTGTTTGTGTGTGTGTGTGTGTGTGTGTGTGTGTGTGTGTGTAAGTAAATAGAGGACTCAGGTTGATCATTGTCCACCTTCATTTTTTGAGACAAGGTGACTTAGTGATCCGGTAGACTGGATAGCTAATGATTTGCATAGACACACTTTTGCCCAGTGCCTGATCCCAGATCTGAGGTTACAAGCAAACCCTATGATTCCTGGCTCTTTAGATGGCAGATATTCTATCAATTGAGACACCTGTCCAGCCTCTTAGGGCTTTAAAGATTTTTATAAATTCTGTATGGTCTTATCCACATATTTATGTATTTTCCTCTTTATATTGTTTCTTGTTTTAGGTCAAAGAATAAATCTCTTTCACTATTGTATTATATTAACCAACCCATACACTGTCTGCCACATAAAAGGGTTTCTATTTTTATAAGTTAGTTACTCATTCAACAAGTATATTCTGGTTGGATTATAAGGAGTGTAAATAATATGCATCTTGACCTGAATGCAGTATTTCAATATGGAATTGTTTTATTTAAGTAAAACAAATAAGAATAGCTACAGGGTTCTCTATGTAAATGATGAAGAGTCTTGTTCTCTAAATGTCTGGTTATCGTGTTAATTTAACCATAATTGGAGCCAAGGAAGTATGAATACTCAGAAACAGAAAAGCCATTCAGGTTACCTACTTCTATTTTTTACTCTCCTTTTACTATAGGGTTTATTTAGAGTTTATTTTTTCATGTATAAAATATTTAATATTTTTGCATATTTTGTTAGTATATTTTGCATCTTTATAAGGGTATTCTACAAAACAAATGACTACTCAGTCATAAATGGGAAAGTCTAAAGGTAATGTATGGACCATAGACAGTTTTTCAAATATTTCCAATGTCTACATAGGGTACAGGATAAAATCAATGCAAGGCTATGAGTGTGGAGCAATGTAGGGTGGGATGTTTTTTCAGGTTTAGCTCTAGTATGTGAAGACCTTCTCTTCTGAAATTTCTCCTTAATAATGAAGAATGTCTGCCCAGGAATAATGAAAGACACCACTTAATAAGGTACCTTAGTCCCCCTATTGTAAAGGAATAGTATATTTTACAAGCCAAGAAGAAATTCATAGTTGTTTGCAACC
Source organism: Mus musculus (assembly GCF_000001635.26). Classification (NCBI taxonomy): domain Eukaryota; kingdom Metazoa; phylum Chordata; class Mammalia; order Rodentia; family Muridae; genus Mus; species Mus musculus. Next base: position 7,271,798 of record NC_000078.6, read on the forward strand.
ACTTTAAAAATGAGTATCCCTCATAGAAGCAGGGGAAGGGGTTAGGGTAGGGGGACCCCCAAGGGGAAAACTGGGAAAAGGGATAACATTTGGAATGTAAATAAAGAAGTTATCCAACAAAAAATGAGTATCCCTAAGATATTATCATCACTTTAGATATACCAGAACAAACAACAAAGACAAAACCCCTAATTGCTACCTGTAATTTCTTCTTCATTAGTATCTTTAAGTTTAGTTGTAGGTATTCTACTTAAAGAAATAAAATGTCATATTCTTAGTAAGACATCTGGCTGGAACCAGAAGAAAGAAAGCCACGAAGCCTGAGCAAATGCCACCCCACACAGTTATTCATTAAACTAATTATTGTAGAAGACTACCAAAAGCCAATTCCCACTATTCATTTATTTCTATTCATTGACACATTTAACATGTCAATCAAATTTTCCGAAAAGATGAGTAACAAATGTTTACTATGATTCTAGTTGTGCATAAGATATATACTATTTATCATCTCAGTCCTTATGATTAAGGATTTTGAGGTCCTATATGGGTTAAGATGACTAACAAAAGTGACTGACTTAATTGACATTTTCTTCCTTCCTTCCTTCCTTCCTTCCTTCCTTTCTTTCTTTCTTTCTTTCTTTCTTTCTTTCTTTCTTTCTTTCTTTCTTTCTTTCTTCCTTCCTTCCTTCCTTCCTTCCTTCCTTCCTTCCTTCCTTCCTTCCTTCTTTCTTTCTTTCTTTCTTTCTTTCTTTCTTTCTTTCTTTCTTTCTTTCTTTCTTTCTTAAGTTGAAAGATACATATGTATATATTTGGGAATTTGGTCTCTTTAGTAGAAACCTACTCCATCTGCTGACAGGGTTTTGAACTGCAGAGTATAGATATATTTGGATGACAGGTGCCGCATGATTTCACCTTCTGTTTTTATTACTATTAATTATTATTATTATAAACTTTCTTTTTTTTAATTAGGTATTTTCTTCATTTACATTTCCAGTGCTATGCCAAAAGTCCCCCATACCCTCCCACCCCACTACCCTACCCACCCACACCCACTTCTTGGCCCTGGCATTCCCCTGTACTGAGGCAGATAAAGTTTGCACAACCAATGGGCCTCTCTTTCCACTGAAGGCCAACTATGCCATCTTCTGCTACATATGCAGCTAGAGACATGAGCTCCAGCAGGTACTGGTTAGTTCATATTGTTGTTCCACCTATAGGGTTGTAGATCCCTTTAGCTCCTTGGGTACTTTCTCTAACTCCTCCATTGGGGGCCCTGTGATCCATCCAATAGCTGACTGTGAGCTTCCACTTCTGTATTTGCTAGGCGCCAGCATAGTCTCACAAGAGACAGCTATATCAGGGTCCTTTCATCAAAATCTTGCTAGTGTACGCAATGGTGTCAGAGTTTGAAGGCTGATTATGGGATGGGTCCCCGGGTATGGCAGTCTCTAGATGGTCCATCCTTTCATCTCAGCTCCAAACTTTGTCTCTGTAACTCCTTCCATGGGTATTTTGTTCCCAATTCTAAGAAGGGGCAAAGTGTTCATACTTTGGTCTTTGCTCTTCTTAGTTTCATGTATTTCACAAATTGTATCTTATATCTTGGGTATCCTAAGTTTCTAGTCTAATATCCATTTATCAGTGAGTACATATCATGTGAGTTCTTTTGTGATTGGGTTACCTCACTAAGGATGATGGCCTCCAGGTCCATCCATTTGCCTAGGAACTTAATAAATTAATTCTTTTTAATAGCTGAATAGTACTCCATTGTGTAAATGTACCACATTTTCTGTATCTATTCCTCTGTTGAGGAACATCTGGGTTCTTTCCAGCTTCTGGCTATTATAAATAAGGCTGCTATGAACATAGTGTAGCATGTGTCCTTGTTACTGGTTGGAACATCTTCTGGATATATGCCCAGGAGAGTTATTGCAGGATCCTACTGTAGTACTATGTCCAATTTTCTGAGAAACTGCCAGACTAATTTCCAGAGTGGTTGTACAAGGTTGCAATCCCACCAATAATGGAGGAGTGTTCCTCTTTCTCCACATCCTCGCCAGCATCTGCTGTCACCTGAAGTTTTGATCTTAGCCATTCTGACTGGTGTGAGGAGGAATCTCAGGGTTGTTTTGATTTGCATTTCCCTGATGATTAAGGATGCTGAACATTTTTTCAGGTGCTTCTCAGCCATTCGGTATTCCTCAGGTGAGAATTCTTTGTTTAGCTCTGAGCCCCCATTTTTAATGGTGTTATTTGTTTTTCTGTAGTCCACATTCTTGAGTTATTATTATATATTGCATATTAGTCCCCTATCTGATTTAGGATAGGTAAAGATACTTTCCCAATCTGTTGGTGGCCTTTTTGTCTTATTGACAGTGTCTTTTGCCTTACAGAAGATTTGCAATTTTATGAGGTCGATTCTTGATCTTACAGCACAAGCCATTGCTGTTCTATTCAGGAATTTTTCCCCTGTGCCCATATCTTTGAGGCTTTTCCCCACTTTCTCCTCTATAAGTTTCAGTGTCTCTGGTTTTATGTGGAGATCTTTGATCCACTTAGATTTGACCTTAGTACAAGGAGATAGGAATGGATCAATTCACATTCTTCTGCATAATAACCAGCAGTTGTGCCAGCACCATTTGTTGAAAATGCTGTCTTTTTTCCACTGGATGGTTTAGGCACCCTTGTCAAAGGTCAAGTGACCATAGGTGTGTGGGTTCATTTCTGGGTCTTCAGTTCTATTCCATTGGTCTACTTCTCTGTCAATATACCAGCACCATGAAGTTTTTTGTTGTTGTTGTTGTTGTTGTTGTTTTTGTTTTGTTTTGTTTTGTTTTGTTTTGTTTTTTTAATCACAATTGCTTGGTAGTACAGCTTTAGGTCAGGCATGGTGATTCCACCAGAGGTTCTTTTATCATTGTGAAGAGATTTTGCTATCCTAGGTCTTTTGTTATTCCAGATGAATTTGCAGATTGCCCTTTCTAATTCATTGAAGAATTGAGTTGGAATTTTGATGGGGATCGTATTGAATCTATAGATTGCTTTTGGCAAGATAGGCATTTTTACAATGTTGATCCTGCCAATCCATGAGCATGGGAGATCTTTCCATCTCTGAGATCTTCTTTAATTTCTTTGTTCAGAGACTTGAAATTCTTATCATACAGATCTTTCACTTCCTTAGTTTGAGTCATGCCAAGGTATTTTGTAGTATTTGTGACTATTGAGAAGGGTGTTGTTTCCCTAATTTCTTTCTCAGCCTGTTTATCCTTTGTGTAGAGAATGGCCATTTACTTGTTTGAGTTAATTTTATATCCAGCTACTTACTGAAGGTGTTTATCAGGTTTAGGAGTTCTCTGGTGGAATTTTTAGGGTCACTTATATATACTATCCTATCATCTGCAAAAAGTGATATTTTCACTTCTTCCTTTCCAATTTGTATCACATTGATCTCCTTTCATTGTTGAATTGCTCTGGCTACGACTTCAAGTACAATGTTGAATAGTTAAGGAGGAAGTGGGCAGCCGTGTCTAGTCCCTGATTTTAGTGGGAATGCTTCCAGCTTCTCACCATTTACTTTAATGTTGGCTGCTGGTTTGCTGTAGATTGCTTTTATCATGTTTAGGTATAGGCATTGAATTCTGATCTTTCCAAGACTTTTATCATGAATGGGTGTTGGATTTTGTCAAATGCTTTCTCCGAATCTAAGGTCATGTGGTTTTTGTCTTTCAGTTTGTTTACATAGTTGATTACATTGATGGATTTCCTTATATTAAACCATCCCTGAATCCCTGGAATGAAACCTACTTGGTCAGGATGGATGATTGTTTTGATGTGTACTTGGATTTGGTTAGCATGAATTTTATTGAGGATTGTTACATAGATATTCATAAGTAAAATTGGTCTGCCATTCTCTATCTTTGTTGGGTCTTTCTGTAGTTTAGGTATCAGAGTAATTTTGGCTTCATAGAATGAATTGGGTAGAGGACCTTCTGCTTATATTTTGTGGAATAGTTTGTGCAGAACTGGAATTAGATCTTCTTTGGAGGCCTGATAGAACTCTGCACTAAACCCATCTGGTCCTGGGGTTTTTTTTGTTTGTTTGTTTGTTTGTTTGTTTTGTTTTTTGGTTGGGAGACTATTAATGACTGCTTCTATTTCTTTAGGGGATATAGGACTGTTTAGATAATTAACCTGATCCTGATTTAACTTTGGTACCTGGTATCTGTCTAGAAATTTGTCCATTCCATCCAGGTTTTCCAATTTTGTTGAGTATAGACTTTTATAGAAGGATCTGATGGTGTTTTGGATTTCTTCAGGATCTGTTGTTTGTTTCCCTTTTCATTTCTGATTTTGTTAATTAGGATGCTTTTCCTGTGCCCTCTAGTGAGTCCGGCTAAGGGTTTATGTATCTTGTTGATTTTCTCAACGAACCAGCTCCTCTTTGGTTGATTCTTTGAATAGTTCTTCTTGTTTCCACTTGGTTGATTTCACCCCTGAGTCTGATTATTTCTTGCTGTCTACTCCTCTTAGGCGAATTTGCTTCCTTTTATTCTAGAGCTTTTAAGTATGTTGTCAAGCTGCTTGTGTGTGCTTTCTTTAGTTTCTTTTTGGAGGCACTCAGAGCTATGAATTTTCCTCTTAGAAATGCTTTCATTGTGTCCCATAAGTTTGGGTATGTTGTGGCTTCATTTTCATTAAACTCCAAAAAGTCCTTAATTTCTTTCTTTATTCCTTCCTTGACCAAGGTATCATTGGGAAGAGTGTTGTTCAGCTTCCACGTGTATGTTGGCTTTCTATTATTTATGTTGTTGTTGAAGATCAGCCTTAGTCCATGGTGATCTCATAAGATGCATGGGACAATTTCAATACTTTTGTATCTGTTGAGGCGAGTTTTGTGACCAATTATATGGACAATTTTGGAGAAGGTACCATGAGATGCTAAGAAGAAGATATATCCTTTTGTTTTAGGATAAAATGTTTTGTAGATATCTGTTAAATCCATTTGTTTCATAATTTCTGTTAGTTTCACTGTGTCCCTGTTTAGTTTCTGTTTCCACGATCTGTCCTTTGATAAAAGTGTTGTGTTGAAGTCTCCCACTATTATTGTGTGAGGTGCAATGTGTGCTTTGAGCTTTACTAAAGTTTATTTAATGAATGTGACTGCCCTTACATTTGGAGCATGGATATTCAGAATTGAGAGATCCTCTTGGAGTATTTTACCTTTGATGAGTATGAAGTGTCCATCCTTGTCTTTTTTGATAACTTTGAGTAGGAAGTCAATTTTATTCGATGTTAGAACGGCTACTCCAGCTTGTTTCTTCAGAGTATTTGCTTTGAAAATTGTTTTCCAGCCTTTCATTCTGAGGTAGTGTTTGTCTTTTTCCCTGAGATGGGTTTCCTGTAAGCAGCAAAATGTTGGGTCCTGTTTGTGCAACCAGTCTATGTTTTTTATTGGGGAATTGAGTCCATTAATATTACGAGATATTAAGGAAAAGTAATTGTTGCTTCCTATTATTTTTGTTGTTAGAGTTGGCATCCTATTCTTGTGGCTGTCTTCTTCTAGGTTTTTTGAAGGATTATTTTCTTGCTTTTTCTAGGGCATTGTTTCTGTCCTTGTAATGTTTATTTTTCTCTGTTATTATCCTTTGAAGGGCTGGATTCATGGAGGGATAATGTGTGAATTTGATTTTGTCGTGGAATACTTTGTTTTCTCCATCTATGGTAATTGAAAGTTTGGCTGTGTATAGTAGCCTGGGCTGGCATTTGTGTTCTCTTAGTGTCTGTATAACATCTGTCCAGGATCTTCTGGCTTTCATAGTCTCTGGTGAAAAGTCTGCTGTAATTCTGATAGGCCTGCCTTTATATGTTACTTGACCTTTTTCCCTTACTGCTTTTAATATTCTATCTTTATTTAATGTATTTTTTGTTCTGATTCTTATGTGCTGGGATGAACATCTTTTCTGGTCCAGTCTATTTGGAGTTCTGTAGGCTTCGTGTATGTTCATGGGCATCTCTTTCTTTAGTTTTGGGAAGTTTTCTTCTATAGTTTTGTTGAAGATATTTGCTGGCCCTCTAAGTTGAAAATCTTCATTCTCATCTTCTCCTATTATCTGTAGGTTTGGTCCTCTCATTGTGTCCTGGATTTCCTGAATGTTTTGAGTTAGGATCTTTTTGCATTTTGCATTTTCTTTGATGGCTGTGCAGATGATGTTCTCTATGGAATCTTCTGCACCTGAGATTCTCTCTTCCATCTCTTGTATTCTGTTGCTCGCTAATGCTGGCATCTATGGTTCCAGATTTCTTTCCTAGGGTTTCTATCTCCAGTGTTGCCTCATTTTGGGTTTTCTTTATTGTGTCTACTTCCCTTTTTAGGTCTAGTATGGTTTTGTTCATTTCCATCACCTGTTTGGTTGTGTTTTCCTGTTTTTCTTTAAGGACTTCTACCTGTTTGGTTGTGTTTTCCTGTTTTTCTTTAAGGACTTGTAACTCTTTAGCAGTGTTCTCCTGTATTTCTTTAAGTGAGTTATTAAAGTCCTTCTTGATGTCCTCTACCATCATCATGAGATATGCTTTTAAATCCGGGTCTAGCTTTTCGGGTGTGTTGCAGTGCCCAGGACTGGCTGAGGTGGGAATGCTGGTTTCTGATGATGGTGAGTGGTCTTGGTTTCTGTTAGTAAGATTCTTATGTTTGCCTTTTGCCGTCTGGTAATCTCTGGAGTTAGTTGTTGCAGTTGTCTCTGCTTAGAGCTTGTTCCTCTCATGATTCTGTTAGCCTTTATCAGCAGACCTGGGAGACTAGATCTCTCCTGAGTTTCAGTGGTGTGAGCACTCTCTGAAGGCAAGCTCTCCTCTTGCAGGGAAGGTGCACAGATATCTGGCGTTCGGACCTGCCTCCTGGCAGAAGATGAAGGCCTTAAACAGGGCCTGTCCTAGAAGATGTTAGCTTCTGTAGTCCGCACTCTCACCTGCGCAGACTAGTCTCGTCAGGATCTGAGTACCAAGATGGCTTCCCCAGGTGCTCCTGCAAAGCCCTCCCAGGCAGAGAGGACACCTGTCCTCTGGCAGGGAAGGTGGCCGGATGTCTGGAGCCTGAAACATGGTCTGCCTCAGAAGCTGTCCTCTAGACACCTTGGGGTTGTCCTCCGACCCCTTGCCCAGTTGACCTGGTGCAGGTGCTTACTGCTTGTGACCCTAGTCAGGCCGGGTTTTCTGCTTCCCTAATGCTGTCTCATGTTCTGTGTGATTGGAACAGAACAGAAGTTGTGTTCCACTCACCGATGGTCCTCAGATAGTCCTCTAGGGACCTTGGGGAGGGGTGTTCTCAGACTCTGCCCCCAAGCTGACCCAGTGCTGGTGCAGAGCGAAAGGGAATTGCAACCCTGGTCAGGCTGGGTTTGCTGCTTCCCTAATTCTGGTCCCACATGATTGAAATGGAACAGAAGTTGTATTCCACTCACTGGAGGTCCTAAGATCGCATGGAGAGTCCTCTAGGGACCTTGGGGGGGGGGGGTCAGCCTACTCCAAGTCCAAGATGACTCAGTGCTGGTGCCTACTGGAAGGGACTAGTCCTTAATTGACATTTTCAACAGTGTCAAAAGAACAAAGCTTAGAGGATTTGTTTTCAGAAACAAATGGATAATTATGAATTTAGCCTACAGGACTTCTTTTTTTTAAATTAGATATTGTCTTTATATATATTTCAAATTTCAAATGCTATCCCGACAGTTCCCTATACGCTCCCCCTCCAACCCTGCTCCCCTACCCACCCACTCCCACTTTTTGGCCCTGGCATTCCCCTGTACTGGGACATATAAAGTTTGCTAGACCACGAGGCCTCTCTTCCCAATGATGGCCGACTAGGCCATCTTCTGCTACATATGCAGCTAGAGACACGAGCTCTTGGGGGGGGGGTGTATGATTAGTTCATATTGTTGTTCCACCTATAGGGTTACAGACCCCTTCAACTCCTTGGGTACTTTCTCTAGCTCCTCCATTGGGGGTCCTGTGTTCCATCCTATAGGTGACTGTGAGCATCCACTTCTATATTTGCCAGGCACTGGCAAAGCCTCACAGGAGACAGCTATATCAGGGTACTTTCAGCAAAATCTTGCTGGCATGTGCAATATTGTCTGTGTTTGGTGGCTGATTATGGGATGAACCCCTGAGTGTGGCAGTCTCTGGATGGTACATCTTTTTGTCTTAGCTCTAAACTTTGTCTCTGTAACTCCTTTCATGGGTATTTTATTCCCTATTCTAGGGAGGAATGAAGTATCCATGAGTTGATCTTCCTTCTTCTTGATTTTCTTGTGTTTTGCAAATTGTATCTTGGGTATTCTAGTTTTCTGGGTTAATATCCACTTATCAGTGAGTGCATATCAATTGACTTCCTTTGTGATTGGGTTACCTCACTAAGGATGATATCCTCCAGATACACCAATTTGTCCAAGAATTTTATAAATTCGTTGTTTTTAATAGCTGAGTAGTACTCCATTGTGTAAATGTACCACATTTTCTGTATCCATTCTTTGGTTGAGGAACATCTGCGTTCTTTCCAGCTTCTCACTATTATTAATAAGGCTGCTATAAACATAGTGGAGCATGTGTTCTTATTACCAGTTGGTACATCTTCTGGATATACGTCCAGGAGAGGTATTGATGGATCTTCTGGTAGTATTATGTCCAATTTTCTGAGAAACCTCCAGACTGACTTCCAGAGTGGTTGTACAAGCTTGCAATCCCACCAGCAATGGAGGATTGTTCCTCTTTCTCCACATTCTTGCCATCATCTGCTGTCACCTGAATTTTTGATCTTAGCCATTCTGACTGTTGTGAGGTTGACTCTCAAGATTGTTTTGATTTGCATTTCCCTTATTATTAAGGATGTTGAACATTTTTTCAGGTGCTTCTCGGCCATTTGGTATTTCACAGTTGAGAATTCTTTGTTTAGCTCTGTACCCATTTTTAATGAGGTTATTTGAATTTCTGGAGTCCAGCTTTTTGAGCTCTTTGTATATATTGGATATTAGTCCCCTATTAGATTTAGGATTGGTAAAATTCCTTTCCCAATCTGTTGGTGGCCTTTTTGTCTTATTGACAGTGTCTTTTGCCTTACAGAAGTTTTGCAATTTTATGAGGTCACATTTGTCAATTCTTGATCTTACAGCACAAGCCATTGCTGTTCTGTTTAGTAATTTTCCCCCTGTGCCCATATCTTCGAAAGTTTCCCCCACTTTCTCCTCTATTAATTTCAGTGTTTCTGGTTTTATGTGGAGGTCTTTGATCCACTTAGACTTGAGCTTTGTATAAAAAGATAAGAATGGATCAATACTCATTCTTCTATATGCTAACTGCCAGTTGTGCCAGCACCATTTGTTGAAAATGCTGTCTTTTTTTCCACTGGATGGTTTTAGCTCCCTTGTCAAAGATCAAGTGACCATAGGTGTGTGGATTCATTTCTGGGTCTTCAGTTCTATTCCATTGATCTACCTGTCTGTCATTGTACCAGTACCATGCAGTTTTTATCCCAATTGCTGTGTAGTACAGCTTAATGTCAGGCATGGTGGCCTACAGGACTTCTTACCATTTACTTCTAGAGAACAGTGATGGAATTCCTCTGCAAAATTTCTTTCTGAGATAGTTTCTCTGAGTTCCTGAACAGTTTTTGAGATAATGAGACCCTTTGTTTAGATGCACAAGTAGAAAACAAAAGTTAGGGCTCAGAGAGGGCAAACAGGGCATCCAAGTTAATGGACCAGATCATAAGAGAAGTAGAAAGATGATGAGAGATCATCCACATGCATAGATGCCAACTCAACCAGCAAATATCTTAACTGCAGAAAAATAGCCAATCCCTTGATGACTCATTTCCATTGTGAAAAATCAGAAATTTCTCTTGTAATGTCTTTTTAGCCTTGTCAACAGTTGTTTTGGCTACTTAAGAATTCATAAAAAACTATTTTTAATTATTTGTTTAGTTTGTTCTCTGTAACTGAACAAATTTTACATCATGTGGGGGGAAATAGGCATTATACATTGTAGTAGTGAACATCCAAGTTAAAGAATACAGACATACAATTTACTAGTTAGTAACTATTTCTCTGTTGCTGTTGCAGGTACTACTGTGTAGCAGTCTAACTCTTAATTGCTGGGTGCATTAATAGCAAACCAATAAATATGATTAAATAAATTATGTGAAAGCTAAGTAGAGTGTCTCATATCTTTAATCCCAGTAGTTTGGAGGTGGACACAAGTTGACTAAAACAATTTAAGGGACAGCCTCGTCTACATAGTACAGGTTCTATAGAGAGACTATGTCTCAAAAACAAGCAATGGAAAAACAACTTAAAATCACATTATATTTTATTATGATCTATTTTCAGATAAAATTTGTCATAATTAAAAACAAATAGACACAATACATTATTTCCTATTATGTATCTACCTTATATTTATTTCTTAATAAATGCATCATCTACTGAGCTATGAATTTTTTCATCATAAATATTTTGTACCTTTCAATCACAAGGTCTACATACATTACTTATCATGTGACAGAACTAATTCAAACATTTTAGACACTGAAGCAGAGTTCTACATGAGGACACGACCTCAAATTGTTCATCTGAAGGCTTGGGGACCTTGCTTGCCATTAAGTTCGTGGCTTGGCAGAACACCAAGAATATCAAGAAATCTGTGAATACTCTAGAAAGCTCACATCAAGGTCAGAAAAAGCCCAGTCCGGCCACTATCAAGCATGTGTATGGCAGCACAGAGGGCAACTGCATTGAGAGCTGAGCTGGTCCTGCTCTTCCCATCAACCATAGTCTATGGGAGTCACAATGACCTTGGGCCCAAGAGTGCTTCAGGTCAGAAAGAGTACCAGACCATGTCCCACAATCAAAAATAAATAACACTGAAGGGTTGGCTGGTTTAATTTTCCCAGATAATTAGCTCTAGAAGAGTACTTTGCATTGTCTGTCCTTTGCAGCATGCAGATTTTTAGCTTTGTAGTGGCAATCGTATTCATAACTCCTTTGTGCAGCTAGAAGACACAGACTTTTATAACTATACTCAGTCTCTGTCTATACTTTTGCATAGCTCTCTTCCCCCCCCCCACTTTTAACTTATGTTCCAATTTCTGTACTATTACCCTAACACACACACACACACACACACACACACACACACACACACACCACCTCACATCACCTCTTCTGTCAGTGAAACAGAAAAAAAAGATCTTAAAATTTGAAAAATATTACTGTGCAGATTTTCTTGTTTTTATAAATCTTGAGCTTATAAAGGGAAAGAGAGTCAGAGAGAGTAGCTGTAGCACATGCCGTCTTAAGTGACAGATATCTAGTGTCTGTTGATTGTGTACATTCATGAATTTTCTTTAAAACCAGAGATGAAACACTATGTAAGCCTGATAACAGGCATCCAAATGAGAAAATGGAGATGTAAAGAAAAGAAGCAAACCCATGGGGAGTAGAGTTGAACCACAATGGCCCATGTTCTGCCCATAAACAATGTTGTTGTAAGGGTCTATTTACTTCAGAGGACTGGAACTTCATGACATGGAATTTTAAAAAGCCATTTGTATCTGTAGAGACCCAACTCAGCCCTACAGCATGATTAATGTTCCAGTGGACCTGACCCAAAGTGAAATCATTCCAGCCTGTGAAGTGCATGTCTTGAAATGATTCATGTCTACAGGAGATTGAAGAATAATGAGAATTGTGTGAATACAATGATCAATCCAAAAGAGGAATTTTAAAAGTTTAAGATTCATCTTTGGCTCACAGTTAGAGGCTGTCCATGGATCCCAACATACAATAGCAAGAAGTTCAACAAATCTGTTGGTTCAGAGAAATCCCTGTCCAGGCCCCATAGAACTGGCCCCTCCTAGAAAACATGTTTTCATTGGCTGTAACTCATGGAGGTATAACAGCTGTGCTAGAAAGACTTAAGAGGCCTGACATCTCTTCTTTCACAGCAGAATTTTAGAACATGATGTTTTCTCTTTTTTACTTTATTAGGTTTATTTTATTGATTATTAATTTGAGCTTCTCAATTAAAAGCCTCCATAGATTTTTTTTTTTTGGATTTAGAATCATCTGTGATGATTTACTATTTGCAGATTTTTTTAAGATAGCTTTCAAAATTTCTACTCAATTAATTTTGACTTCCCTGTCCTCCTTCACAGTTGTGTATTTGCTTTTTATACAGATAAAACTCCAGTTCATCATCAAACATGGCTTATGACTCACACCTGTGAGAAAATAATGTTCTTCAAGCTTCTTAGAAGATGGCTATTTTTTAAGGAAATTGACACTGCCATTGAATGTTTATAAACTCCCTCTCCCCCTCTCTCCCCTTCCCCTCTTCCCCTCTCTCCCTTTCCTCCTCTCCCCCTCCCCCTCTCCCCCTCCCCTTTCCCTCTCCCCTCTCCCCCTCCCCTTTCCCTCTCCCCTCTCCCCCTCCCCTTTCCCTCTCTCCTCTCCCCTCTCCCCCTCTCCCCCTCTCCCCCTCTCTACCCCTCTCCCCCCTCCCCTCCCCCCCTCTCTTCTCACTCCTATAAATGCTATAATGGGGATTTCCTATCCTTGGAGGGAGGTTGTTCTAGACACTTAAGGCCCTTTCAATCTTTAAAATTGAAAGTTATGAGTAACCCTAGGAGCACTTCACTTTGTCAGTGTAACATATGTTCTAAGGCAAAAGGTTAGGGTGATGAATATCAAGTTAGGAGCCAGAGGCCCATTCCCAGCCCAGAATCTCTTGGAGGCAAGACAGATCATGTTGCTATTGCTATTTCCACACCTGACTAACCACAAGCCTCAGTAAGAAAATAATATATCACCTTTTTTTTTTTTTTTTGAGTCAGGGTCAGATAAAGTCTATAAAGCTCAACGAAACGCCAGCATGACCCCTCATTTTTCTTTTCTCAATGCACTACCCACGTTTCAGGGATTCCAACACAATTACAATGTAATTTAGGGTCAGCAGAAGAAGAGAACAGAGCCATGGTTGGTTGGATGACTGGAATGTAGTTGTTCTCTGAGCTATTAGTAACTGTGGACAGTTAAGGTCACTATGGATTAATGTCCTACCAAGCTTTTAACTGTTAGTTGAACCCATTCTACTGAGATAGCAAATCACAGCTACCTTCTGTCTACCTAGTTCATTTGGGCTTCGAAGGAAGAAATCAATGCTGAACAATAATGAACAACAGGTAGATAGATGTGCTAGACAGAAGAAGAGCTATGACGAATTAACATACTTTAAAATGACTAAGTCAAACCAGGGGTGATGAAGCCTGCCTTTAATTACAGCACTCAGAATGCAGAGGCAGACAGATCTCTGTGAGTTCAAGGCCAGCCTGCACCTACAAAGTGAGTTACAGGATAGCCAGGGCTATGTAGAGAGATATTAACTTACTAAAACCAGCTAAGACTTTATATCATAGAGTTAATAATATCCTTCCTTCCTAAATAGTAGTGTGCTTTTTTTTTTTCAGCCAGGTACCTGAAATGTCAGATTCATCATCATCAGAGCCAATTCTTAACCAAATGAAAAGACACAGCATAGCTACCAGCTTGCTTCTAGCCCTCTGAATCCAGTAGTATCAGCAGCACCTTGCACTTTCTGATAATAATTATTATTTCGTGTGAAGATGTGATGAGGAATGCTTTTCATGACTTGATCTAAATACATAACTGGTTAAAATCAGAAAAAGTCATTTGATATTAACCTTCTTCATGATTTAAATAAAAATAAAATAAAAATTTACCTGTGACTAGATTTGGACATCTCTCCTAGAAATTCAGTTTTGTGTATATACTTTAATGTTTGAGAATTTAGGATAACAAAAAGACAAGATTATGAATTATCCTCATCTGGATATGACCTCACCAATCAAATCCCATGTAAAAAAAATACTGCATGTCCCCCCAAAAATCCAATGTGCTTAATTTTGTATAGAGTGCCAAAAGATAGTGACTGCATTATCTAGTGCATGGCGTAGATTAGGTTAATAACTGTGACATAGTAAATTGAATAAGCAAAAATTTGTGAAAGTTTTAAGTAGGATTTATCTTAAGAGAATGTGTAAAAGCTTCATTTGATTAAAAATAAATAAAACCATGAAATGCATTAATGTTGATATTTAGAGATATGTAGTGCATATTTAGTAAAACTACCTTATTGGTAAATCTGGGAAAATGAAGAGTGTAGACAACCTATTACTTAGTGAATAGAGGCCAGTGTAATGACCCAGTAGAACAGCACATGTAAAATACCTCCTTGCTCTTAGCTAGCATCTGTAAAGATTGCTCATGGTCTACAATTGTGCCCTATTATTTCTCTCCTTCACCTCCAAAATCATCAATGTACATAATCATATACTAAAAAATGGGATAAGAGCATAGGAAGAAGGGGCCATCACTACCAAGCAGAATTAACAAGAAGAAACACTCATGCATGAACAAGTTTTAAAGTATTCTGAATAACCATTTCTTCCCAAAATGCAATGAAAATTATGAAGCACAAATAATTTCAGAACCACATATAGTACACAAACTAATTTGAATTTTCAGCAAGAAAACAAAGGAATGCTTTCCCATGATTTAAGTTAGTTGATTTCAGCATTTTCAATCTCTGATATACTACTCTCTGCACAAGGTGTATCTTTCTGAGATCCAAAATAACAGCCTCTGACAGGCCAACAATTAATACCACAGCAAACACCAATTTATTTTTTTTTCCATTTTTATTAGGTATTTAGCTCATTTACATTTCCAATGCTATACCAAAAGTCCCCCATAGCCACCCACCCCCACTCCCCTACCCATCCACTCCCCTTTTTTGGCCCTGGCGTTCCCCTGTACTGGGGCATATAAAGTTTGCGTGTCCAATGGGCCTCTCTTTACAGTGATGGCTGCCTAGGCCATCTTTTGATACATATGCAGCTAGAGTCAAGAGCTCCGGGGTACTGGTTAGTTCATAATGTTGTTCCACCTATAGGGTTGCAGATCCCTTTAGCTTCTTGGGTACTTTCTCTAGCTCCTTCATTGGGGGCCATGTGATCCATCCAATAGCTGACTGTGAGCATCCACTTCTATGGCAAACACCAATTTAAAAGATCACTCATTTACATTTAAAGAAAATACATTTCATGCCATTGCTCTGTTATTACCTATCACCAAACAAAAAGCCATAAGAAAGCTTTTAAAGTGTTCCCTATAAACTTGGAGGGACATAAAATCCAACTGAGAATTACTTCCAGGAAACACAGAAGACCTGACTTTAAAAATAATATTGGATTTCTAATTTTGTTAAATATGATGTCACAAGGACCTGCAACTTCAGTAGAATTACTATACCTAAAGTCTTCTGAATCCAGTGTCCTTTTGTTGTGGAGGTTAAGAGTACATCAAGTACCACAGCCTCAGCAAAACACATAAGAATGGGAGAATATCACCCAAAGCCAGTCTGTCATGGTTGGAATGCCTTCCCATATTAGTATTCATGAGGGTGTCTCTGACAAATGGAGTTATTATCCACAGATGCTGTAAACATAAATCAGGAGGATATCATCAATAATGTTGTATTCTCTTTGTCCTCGTCGTGTTTACAGATCTTGCTTTGAACGGCACATAAATACTTAGAGCATATTGTGGGAAACATGCCACTCATCTTATTAGCTTCCCCGGGCTCCGAGCTCTGACGCTGATCATCCCCTGACAGTGTTTGCCAACAACAAAAGTTGCCTATTGATCACATTGCTTCTCCTTTTGGCAACCTTTCTGCCCACGATTACCTTGCATCGCTTGCCTTAAGTCAAATGTCACAGAACAACTTACAAGGGATGTATCTATCGAGCAAAGCAAAATACAGTAGTGTCGGTTTAATTGAAGAAAAATCTCTTGGCATTATGAATTGCTTAGAATTTAAATTTTTATTCCTTGGCATGTATGAGCAGAAAACAGCAACCTTTGTGTGGCAAGCTCTAAATACAATAACATGCATTCATTTGCAATGGTTTGCTTGAAGGTCTGCAGAATTCCAGGTATCTTGGAAGCTGACCCATCAGTCATCTTCAAGAGTCATTCTATGTATGAACAGTTTTCTCAACTGGCATTTTCATCCTGTAACAGAACATCTCTATTGAAATGTCCTGGTAATTTTTCATCTGTGTCTTGGTCTCCATTTGTCTTTTCACTTCAGTTCTGGATAGATACTATGAAAGCAAATATTATTTTTGGTTTAAATTGAAGAACACACTTCATAGGTCAAAGATTTAAGACCATAACAAGGCCATATATGCTGTAGGTAGAAAATAGGATGTTTTATGGGGTTGTTAACCAGGAGGAAGTCATATTTGTATGGATAATTTGTAGAGCATATGCACTAATATGCAAGCCATCGTTCCTTGTCTTGATATTTTATAGCAACTACTCTGTTACTCATGATTCATGCAGTTTAGTCTTGAGGACATTCTGTAGAGAGAGTTATTTCTATGTCTGATATAACTATGGGAAACGTAGCTTGACTGGTGCATATTCTAAGCATTAGTTATTAGTATGGATGTTCAAGTCCATGCTCAGCATCAGGCATCCCAGAGAATACAGGAGATCAGAACTATTTGTTGAACTGCCTGCCCTTTATGGATAACATTGTGAAAGCCTTGAGTCTTCTCTTCTGCTGACTAAACATTACCATCTTGCTTAGCACCCAATCAAATTGTGTCGCCTTTCAGACATCTATATATCTTCATGTGAGGCCTTCATGCAAACATGAGTTTTGACTGAGATCGGGAGTTGAAGAAACTATGTCCAAAGATGTCAAGTACAACTACGGGTGGGAGAAAGAGTCCTGTGAGCCATAGTTGAATGTTACTCAAATAAAAATTATAGAAAAAGAAAACCTTAGTAAAACAAGGGAGAAATACTTCATAAGTGAACCATCCTGAAAGCTACATAAAATCCACATTCAAAATGCAAAATAATTGCATTAGTATCATCCCCAAACTGACATTATTTCATTGTTGCTTGTCAATGACACCCATTAAGTGCCCAATATGCACTTAACCATTGTATCTTACTCCTTGCCCCTCTCTCCTGTCACTTGTTTCTGTTTGTCTCTCTTCCCCTTTCTGTTTCTCTGTGTTTGTGTCTCTGTGTCTGTGTTTCCTCTCTCTCTCTCTCTCTCTCTCTCTCTCTCTCTCTCTCTCTCTCTCTCTCTCTCCACAAACCAATTTCCTTATTATTTTCCTTATTATTTCTTATAGTCCTGTCTTTGAGCATTTTCTCCTTCAAGAAATCCTTCCTATGCTACCTCATGACCTCATGAGACAGTTTGAGCATTAATTGCATTAAGACTGATGTATGCTGGATGTGTCTCGTATGGATCCCTGAGCTGCTTCACTCAGTATGGGCTTTTCCTGGCAGGCAGTGGTGTATGGGTCATTGACTGGTTGAATCATTCATTAATGTATTCATTCCTTCAGAAAATAATTGAGAGATAAGTAGGAGCAAGAGTGTTTATGTG
Source organism: Mus musculus (assembly GCF_000001635.26). Classification (NCBI taxonomy): domain Eukaryota; kingdom Metazoa; phylum Chordata; class Mammalia; order Rodentia; family Muridae; genus Mus; species Mus musculus. Next base: position 7,289,348 of record NC_000078.6, read on the forward strand.
GAATCTTAGAGTCAGCAACAACAAAATAATCAAGGCTATCATAATCCATAGTATTATTATGTTTCTTTTCTTTTTTCCTTTGTAAACACTAATGAGTTAGGCAACCAGGGCTTTAGACCCTGAGGATGGAATAGGGTCAAGACACTAGCTCCAGCCCAGAAAATAATGTATGCTCTACTGCCCCTGCAAGCCTCAGCTTCTTCGTCTACCTCTTTCTGTATCCTGAGGATATTTGGTGGATAATTGAAATAATTGCATAGATGCATATTGAAAGGCTCTTTGTAAATCCAGAGTATTATTGTTGCTATAATTAGGCCATGCACAGTATATAGAAATCTTGATTAGAGTACTGCTTTTGCATAAGCTAATTAGCTTGCACAACAATATGTTTCCTGGATGTGTTTCTGTGGGTTGTTTTATATTTCCTTTTCATGCCTGTCTCTGGAACAAATGCACTGAACTGGCCTCCAAGGAAGATCCAGAATTCTGAAGAACAAAAGCTGCAGGGAGGCTGAGGCAGCTTTTCCCTGGGGTGAGTGGCATAGAAGGAAACTTAGAGTGACCTGGTAGCTAGGTGTGGAGACACTGTTGCTTCTCCCATGATTCTATCAGAAACAGAGAACCAGAAATATCCTCAGATTCCTATGTAGAAAGCCCTTAGCCTTCTCTCTCCAATAATCCTTTTCCTCTCTCTCCAACTGCCTTTCCCCTTCCAGGACCAGGCTCTCTATCATATTGACTTGAGTTATATTGTGATAGTTTGTTTGGTATGTCCATCTTCCAAACTGAAACAGGGTCTCCTTCTGGGGAGAAAGTATGGCTTCTTTATATTATTTCTACAGTTGATAGAAGTAAAGTGATAGGAAAAGATTTCTATTATTCCTTAGGGAGGTAGTTCTTTTTTAAGATTTATTTCTCTTTATATTTAGGTGTGTGTGTGTGTGTGTGTGTGTGTGTGTGTGTGTGTGTGTGTGTGTGTGTGTCTGTGTGTGTCTGTGTGTTGTTGTATGCATATGAGTGGAGATGCCTACAGAGGTCCAAAAGTGCATCTGATTACCTGGAGCTAGAGTTACAGGTGATAGGGAGCCACCTGATTCATATGCTAAGAACTAAACTCAGATCCTCCTCAAGAGCAGTACACAGACTCTCAACCACTAAAGCCATCTCTCCAGAAGAAAGAGGTAGTTCTTATGCCTAATTTTCAAACTAATGTGACTCTATTGTCTCTCACCCAGATAAAATAAAATACATCTCGATAAAACATGTTTAATAAAATTTCAGGAAATGTATGGACTCCTGTTCTTTAACATAAGATAATCTTCAGGACATGTTGGTTCAAGCCAGTAACCCCGATATTCTTAGGACCAATGCAGGTATAACAATAACTGAAGCCTGAACTACGTAGTGTGATCTTGGCTCAAAACAGGCAATGTTAGGCACTTCTTCCAGAAGACTTTAGGCAGGATATCTGAGTCATCTTGCTCATTCCTCAAAATGGTCTTCACATTTGGCCATGAGCCAAATTAAAGCAACCACAGCCTTGCAACTGAATTCTGGTGGAAGCACAATATATATCTGCTTGTCTCTGGAATCCCTTGTTCAAATGATCAGCAATGCCCTCAGAATACAAATGCTTCTAAAAATTGTCAAGAAAGAACATGTGGATACCTGGTCCAGCACGTGGATACCTAGTCCAGTGTGTGCCATTGTGATCACCACAAAAATCTATGCAGAGAAACATTAAGGAAAATGGAAACAGGGCTTTTCTTAACCCAAAATCACTTCTCCAGGAAATTGTACTTTGTGACTTGAGTCCACATATTACTATTGCACCAGGCATGTGCTGAGCCCGGATTTCTCTATTATAAGCATGAAATGATTCTCAACAGAAGCCAAGGGTAGAAGATAATATCACAGCCACTCAGGAGGATTTATCACAGCACACATACCCCACTTCTCCTCCATGGTATAATGCATTCAAGGAACAGAATTTTCTGTGTTGAGTCAAGTTTTTTTTTTCCAAGGGTTAAAGATTGCTGGACTGTTTTTTCTAGATGGGCAAATGTGTAAAATCAAAGGTTATTACAAACTTATACCAAAACAGCATATGAAAGACATTGTTACAGTCTCTCATTGCATCATCATGCTTCCTAAACTCCTATGACAGAAATGTGATTGTTTTCCAGTTTTTAAATGAGAAAACAAAATTCAGTAGAAACAAACTCATGCTGTCTGACTCTGGAGTTGTGCCTGAGAGCCTCACACAACCTGCTTCGCTGGTTAATTATGACATTCCCCTTCCTTCTCTTCCCTGGCCAAATAGGAAGCACTGAGGCAGGACTCATACTGAAAGGTAGCAAAGCAGATCTCCATCTGGAGAAACAGCCTCATCTTCTGAATCCTCCAATTATCTTTCACCCTCCCCACACCCTCTGCCATTTCCTGTAACACTGCTCATGATTAGAAAACACAGGTCCTCATTAAAGTCCATCTCTCTATCCTATTGGCACAAATTAAGACTAGCAGTGGCCCGTGCAGTGAACTCAGTGGGATCCTAGCTAATCATTTTTGCAAATTGAAAAATAGGCTGGTTCCTCATAAGCACCATCTGTACCTTCAGGACATTTTTATTAACACTTTCTCTCCTGGGCCATCATTTCTACTAAAAATATCAGAACAAAGGTTTCAAAGCTTCTCATCTGGCCTCTGAGAGTTCTCTAAAGGGATTCAGGCAGCAGCAGCCACTCTGGCCATTGTGATAAAGTAGTGAACTCTCTATGACACTTGCTATTTTTTCCAAATTACAGCTAAAACAGCACAGCCTTGGGGACTTGAAAATAATATGCCCATTTACTGAGCGAAAGTTTCTGAGTGATCATTGTGTGTCTAGCATTATTTTAAATTTTTCACATATTTTAGTGGGCAAACCAGAGCTGGGGCTTTGGGTTTGAGGAGAGCCTTAACACCGGGAAGACTTCATTCTGGAAAAGAAGCCAAGCCAATTATACAGGAGTTCATATTTAAATCAGCTATTGTTCTGAGGTATACAGTATACATGTCTGTGTGTTTGCTTAAAATTATGAGATATTGACTGATGCTATCACTACTTGGGGTTTGAAGAAAGTAAGAGGCAAAAATGGTGAGCACTTATCCCAGGTCCCAGTGGATGAGAATCAGAACTAGTCTTCAACTCCAGACACTGATGCCAGAGGACATGTTCTTAACTTCCTTCTTATTCCTCATGCTGTTGTGTCACCAGCTGGTAGAAAAGAATCAAGGGAATATTTCCTGACTTTAGGTACAGGTTTTTGTAGCACAAACAAACTAACTTTCTTGGAGAAAACAGAAATGTATTGGTCATATTTCTTTGGTTATATCCAAAAAGATTTTGTTATTCCCATTTTCCTGATGAAGTAAACAGCCTAGTCATACATTCAAAACTGGCTAAGACTCAGGCTCCTCTTTGTGTGTGTGTGTGTGTGTGTGTGTATGTGTGTGTGTGTAATATAGAGTGAGAGAGGGGAGTATGTGGTGGTTTGAATATGCTTGGCCCAGGGACTGGCACTATTTGGAGGTGTTGCCTTATTGGAGTAAGTGTGTCACTGTGGGCTTTAATGCCCTAGTTCTAGCTGCCTGGAAATCAGTCTTTCACCAACAGCCTTCATATGAAAATGTAGAACTCTCAGCTCCTCTTGCACCAGGCCTGCCTGGATGCTGCCATGTTCCTGCCTTGATGATAACAGACTGAACCTATGAGCCTGTTAGCCAGCCCCAATTAACTGTCTTTTTATAAGAGTTGCCTTGGTCATGGTGTTTGTTCACCACAATAAAACCCTAACTAAGACAGGTATATTACAACACTTTTTTCTTTTTAACTGGGGTCATAAGTGGCACTCCACAGCTTTTTAGCTTATGAATGTATGGTCCCATTTCCCTCTAGAGAGACTTCAAGTATGCCTGGATATACAACTCTGGGATTTTCTGCATGAGTGCTTACTCTGCAATGAGGCTCTTTTATAGTCTGAAGTACTGAAGAATTTGCTTCTCTAAAAGTTATCCTAACCCCACAGGATATGGGAGTTGGTGGATATTCTTGTTAATTTCTTGTCCTTTGATCAGACACAGATGAACTACATTCTATGACATTATATAGAAGATCCTTAGAAGCCAGGTGTGGTGGCACATGCTTTTAATCCCAGCACTTGGGAGGCAGAGGCAGGCAGATTTCTGAGTTTGAGGCCAGTCTGGTCTACAGAGTGAGTTCCAGGACAGCCAGGGCTACACAGAGAAACCCTGTGCCAAAAAACAAACAAGCAAACAAAAACAAAAAACAAAAAAAGGAAGATCTTTAGAATCACAGAGGCCACGATGATAACCTACCTCTGAATGTATCACACTACTGGTTTCCCACAAACTCCTGCCATTTCTATCTTCTTCATATCTATGCTCATCCAGGCATCCACCAGAAGAAATTAACCTCACCTAAGTCTTTGCCTTACAACTTCATTTGTAATGATACAACCCAGGACTTGTTGGGAAAAAATAAATCATGAGATAAGGAAACCTGTTGTACTGGCTAGTTTTGTGTCAACTTGACACAGCTGGAGTTATCACAGAGAAAGGAGCTTCAGTTGAGGAAATGCCTCCATGAGATCCAACTGTAAGGAATTTTCTCAATTAGTGATCAAGGGGGAAAGGCCCCTTGTGGGTGGGACCATCTCTGGGCTGGTAGTCTTGGGTTCTAGAAGAAAGCAGGCTGAGCAAGCCAGTAAGGAACATCCCTCCATGCCCTCTGTATCAGCTCCTACTTTCTGACCTGCTTGAGTTCCAGTCTTGACTTCCTTGGTGATGAACAGCAATATGCAGGTGTAAGCTGAATAAACCCTTTCCTCCCCAATTTTTTTCTTGGTCATGATGTTTGTGCAGGAATGGAAACTCTGACTAAGACACCTGTCTTTCTAACAAAGTAAGCAGAGAAGTTTCCTGTAACTACAACAGTTTAACTTAAACATCTTGTATGTTCTTGTTACATTTCAGCTTTAGTTAAGGGGATAGCCTATGACAGCTTACTGGCTGATGGCATCAAACTTGATGATGTCAATGAGCAATGAAAGCCAGGAGAGACTCAGATCCATTCCAGATGGCATTAATAGTCTTCAGATAGAAAAGTATGATTCTTGTGCCCCAATTAGGAAACAAAAAAGAAGACTGTAAGCAGGTGGGCTGTGAGGAGCCGCCCTCACATTTGCCATTATAAGATGGCGCTGACAGCTGTGTTCTAAGTGGTAAACATAATCTGCACACGTGCAGGGGCAGTTTTCCCGCCATGTGTTCTGCCTTTCTCGTGATGACAACTGGGCCGATGGGCTGCAGCCAATCAGGGAGTAATACGTCCTAGGCGGAGGATAATTCTCCTTAAAAGGGACGGGGTTTTGCCATTCTTTTTCTCTCTCTTGCTTTCTCTCTCTTGCTCTTGCTTTCTTGTTCTTGTTCTTGTTCTTGCTCTTGCTTTCTTGTTCTTGTTCTTTTTCTCTTTCTTGCTCTTGTTCTTCTTCTTGCTCTCTTGCTCTTGCGCTCTTGCTCTCTAGCTCCTGAAGATGTAAGCAATAAAGCTTTGCCGCAGAAGATTCTGGTTTGCTGTGTTCTTCCTGGCCGGTCACGTGAACGCGTGTAAGAGTGGGCATCTAAGAGACAGCTGCTCTGTGTGCTTCAAGAGTTTAGAGACAGTAGGGAAGAGTAGAGACTGTAAATAATGTAGCTCTCTCCAGATGTAGCCTGGGTAGGCTTCCAGCATTCTATGGTTTACAAGATGTAAATTGCCTCTGACTTTGCTTTCCATCAATTCTAGTCACAGCATGTTAAGCACACCATGGAGAGGGGAAAGTCCAGAAAAGATTAGCCATGTACACCAAGTGGCAGTTGTGAATGTCCTCCAAGCCTCCACCTTCCTTGTACAGGAGGCAGTGTGATTCATAAGAGATCTCGCTGGGGCTAGCCTTAAGGGGCAAGGCTTTACAGCAGACACAGTACACATGGAGCCATTGGACTAAGCTGAAACTAGTTACATCCTAAACTTTTCATGTCCCAGATTTTTCAGACAAATGACATAACACATGGATTTGTTCTAAGACAAACTAGTAGTACTAGAACTTGTATTGAAAGTATGGTGATAAAAACAAATGGAGAAATTCACATATAACTGAATTCACCAGGCTTGTGAATCTGGAAGAAAAGACTAGATGAGGCTGCTGTCTGAGCTTGAGTTCAACATGTAAAGAATTTTGGTCAGTTTTTAATCAGAGTTCATCAGATAATCCCCAAGGTATAAGACAAAATGTTTCGTGTTATACTTCTAAGACTTACAGGAAACTCGTTAAGTAATTTTGCACTTCTTGAATGAACATGCTTAAGTGGTCAGACTTCTCCAGAAGAGGAAAGGGCATGCCTTCAGGTAAAGCTTCATACCTCTCTACAATAACAACAACAACAAAATCCATATTGAAGCACATATTTGTGTGGGTGTTTAGTGTTCAGTATGCACATATACTCAGTGTGTATCATAACACACTGATTAAAAAACATAAAAGTATTGGCCAACATCACAGTCATTTGCACTACCCATCTCTTATACAATGAATGGGATTCAGTATTTCTATTTGATATATGTGGAAAGAATGGATGAAAAACTTAGACCCAGGTCATTCTTCTATTTCCATGCCCTTTCTAATTTTTGATAACCCAGCCACATGATCCTTTTCCAAGCAGCACTGTCCATAAGAAGATGCTGAACTGCTCTCACATTAGCCTGGCTCAGGCAACATTTCCATGTAGCTACTGAATAACTAAAAGGGGATAATGCTTCGTAAAATTAATGCAGCTTCATTTGTGGGTTCACTAAGTTTTCTTTCCTGCTATAGACATCATCTTTTAAAAGAATGTTCATTTATATTGGATTACAATTTTTCAAGCAATTTTGCATAGATTTTTTTCTATAATAGTGATGAAAAGTTGCTATGGAATTATAATTTCCATTCATAGCTTCAGAAGAGTCCAAGGAGTCAGAAATCTGCTCATAACTCCCCTAATAAAGAGAAAAATGAAGTCTGAGCTTTGATTTGTGTGTGTGTGTGTGTATGTGTGTGTGTGTATTCATACTACCTGTGAGAATGGGTGGGTCCATTTCAGTGTTAGCCAGTTACTGGCCATGCACACTGTCTTAGCCAACATGTAAATATGTAGGTATTATAGACTCTTCACTCAGCAATAGAAATATGTAAACAAAGGAAAATATGTAAATATTCATTACTTGTGGGCCTTGAGTAATAGACATGTAAATCAAGTAAGCAAAAACTAATAACTAATTAATAACTAATAACGCTATATTCAGTAAGAAATTATATCTTCTCAGAGGTGTTTTAGTTAACTGGAAGAAGCATAGAATTTGGGCAGATATAAAAACTGGAAGGAAGGTATTCTGTATAGATACTATGTAAGGACAGTAAGGTTATTTGGGAAATTGTGAGTACCACAAGGATAGTCAAAATGCAAGAAAATAGTGAAGAGGAAAATAGAAAGCAAAGATTTAGAGCAATTATAAATGCCTCTTAAAGGTATGGGATATGGTATGGAAATGGCTTACATGTCTTCTAAAGGTTCCTGTGTTGAAAATGTCTGATGTGTTCATGAAAGGAACCTAAGGTGGAGCATAGGCTATTAGCTCTTATTTGGGTTACTACTTGTAAAAATGATTAAGGTCATGCTCATGGGTTAGGACATGGGTCATGTCTTAAGTTGTACTTCTAGTTTGGCCGTGTGATCTTTCCCTCTCACAGAGTTCTGCTGAAGTGATGCCAATCTGTTAAGTGATGTGACTGACAGAGCTCCTCTAAACAGCTGGCTCCTTGCCATGTGGAATTCCAGTTCCTAAAACTGTGAGCAGAAGAAAGATTTTTTTGTTGTTGTTGCAAGTTATCCACACTCTGGAATTTTCTTATGGTAGCAGAAAAGAGAGTAATACAGCATTATCAAAGTTCTACTTATTTTACAGAACTTTTACGTGTCTCATAATTTATGAACAAAGAGGAAAGAATAATTTCTGTGAGAAGAATGGGAGCGGGATTGAGACAGATCAGCAGGTTTCCATAGCAGACCCTTTGTATGCAGCATCCCTTGACTGCTGCTGGGTGAAGTTTTCTATGCTAGTCTCAGGATCAACAGAATCTTGTTCATGCTCCTGTGGCAGCTGGTTTGTATATATGGGTCTGTCTCAATTTGTCTATCCTCTTCTTCTTTTGCATACAACTTACAGGTAGAACGACTGGAGAAGGTGACTACCACTTTGTGTGTTATTATTTTTTATAATCCAAGCTCATTTTCTATCGATTGGCTCACAGTAGGTGGTCAAATAAAGCTTTATTGGATTTTGTTGAATGGAGTCTGCAGGAAAAGACAAAGACATATGAAAATATTGATGATGTTTAGATAGAATGAATGTAGTTAAGAAATTTCATTTCAAATTATCATTATATTCTCAGTATGATAGGAAGCAAAGTCGTCTATTGGGAAAAAGAGAGATGAACTGTGCTGATTTCTTAAGGAAATCAGTAAATCCTTACCTCTAGAAAAAACAAAAACACTGAATCATAAATGGGACAACCAATATTTAAAAATAAACAATGTCTACATGGAATCAAAAAAAATATGTTGAAGAATAGTAATCCAGGTTGGAAATTTTTATGTGTGTAGAATTAAGTGGTCAAGTGAATTAGAATGCTTTAGAGCAATCAGTTAAACGATCATAGTTGGCTGGGACAGAAAGGCCAGAGAATAAGAAGAGGAATGTTTATTAACATTATGTAGGATTTTTTTCCCCCATAGGAGAAAAATGAACAAGGTAAAAAAAAATTTAAGGTAAAAAACTCAAACAAAATATTTGACTTTCAAAACAAAATAGATAAGAACCTAGAAAATCTCATGGCCCAATACTACATAGCAGTTGTGACTTTGGCTAAAAGTATTAACCTCTCAGAAACTGGCAAACTAGATATTGCTAGATATTGTAGAATCATGGAGACTTTCTATGTTTCTAGATGTAAGAAGTGACATGACTTACAATCAAAATGCAGAGACTCACCAGGCATTAAAATCAGTCAGCTCTCAGGAGCCATGTGAACACAACTTAGACACACCAGGCAGCCATCACTCACCACCGTCACAAGGGAAGATGACCAGGTTTCCTGGAAGAGTGACCATTATCTCAAGCCGTGCTGAGATGAGCATCTTGTTCTCCACTCATCACTTTCCTCTAAGTCCTGAGATGTGGCCTCTGATTTTCAACCCAGAATCTCCTGCTTTCTGGCTTCTGTGGCAGTGAGACATCAGCAGGATTCTGAAGGGCAGAGAAGAGAGAGGTCAGGGCGTTTACTGTCTCCACGTGCTGAGACCTGCCAGGCATTAGCTGCCAGTGGCAGAGCTTTTATGACAAGATTTCCTATACGCAAAAAAACTCTTATAGTTCAGCTCTTTCATCCATATCCCTGCTGGGCAAGGAGCTGGTAATGAACAATATTTAATGCTCTCTTTTTCATCAATTGGTTATCTTGCATATTCTTAAAGACATCTTTTGAGCATCATTTCTTACTGCCCAAGGCAAAAAAATAATAATATGTGGTTTAAATAAACTCAACTGAAAGTGAGCAAGGTATTTCCTTGTGACTCTGTGTATTTTGCTGGTATATTCTGCTACACCAAATGATTCCATTTTGCCAAGACTTTTGCCTCATCTTATGATGGAAGCATAAATATAACTAAAATCTTAACCCATTGGAGTCAAAGTTTATTTCCACTCAGTCCTGGTTGAGTCAAGTTGATAAATGTGGACATGAGAAAAAGTAAAACATTTCCTGTAAGAACTCCTAATGAAGCTGGGCGTGTGGCGCACGCCTTTAATCACAGCACTCGGGAGGCAGAGACAGGTGGATTTCTGAGTTCGAGGCCAACCTGGTCTACAGAGTGAGTGCCAGGACAGCCAGGGCTACACAGAGAAACCCTGTCTCGAGGAGGGCTAGCTGGGAAGAAGGTGATCAATGTGATTGTGAAAGAAAGAATGGCATGACTGTGATTAAGATACATTATGTTTTGTATGAAAATACCATTATGATATCTAAAGTACAAATAATATATTTAAAAAGAAAACATCTTGTGTGAAGTTCTGCCTAATAGAAAGTTCTGAATAGTGGCTGGAATAATCAGCTTGAGGAACTTGGAGATCAGCACAATCAGGCTTGCCTTGCATCTGAGACAAGAGAAGACCCTCCCCCTCACCAACCCCCCATCTATGCTTCTTAGCTACTCATGGTGCAATTATAAGTCCCTGACACACAAGTAGCACTGCCTAGGCAGCCAGCTCAGCCTGGTGCCACCTTTGTTCAAAGGACAAACAAAAGAGAGGGGCAAGCAAGCGCTTTTGAGTTCCCCTCAAGGTGCCTATAATTTGCAGTGCTGAGCAACAATGGGAAAGGCCTAAAAATAAAGCGTGTAGCCTCTATGCATTCTTTCCTATCCACATGCTCTGCTCTCTCTTAGTTTCCCCTCATCTCTAGTTGCTCAGGATGACAATGGCAAAGAAGCCATTAATTAGTTGTTAATACCAAGTCCTTTTTAACCTTTATCACAAATATCAAATATTCATCAGCTCTGCATGGAGAACCAGACCCTCCCTGAAGTGGGCAGTGTCCCGGTTAGATTTCGCTCAACCTTTTCAGAAGGAGAGAATAGCAATTACATTTTTTTTTACTATAACCATCTTTTGATAATTTTTTTCTAATTATAAAGCATAATGATGTAGAAGACATTGGCTAAGATCATTCCTAAGCATTTTTTTAAGTCTGCTTCTACTTCAGCCACACACAAATCATAGGAAAAGATAGGAAATGTGTTTCTCCCCAATGAGACCTTAACAGCATTATTAACAAACTGGAATATTTTGAGACTAAGAGGTGAGTAGCAGGCAGAACTAGATCTATGCAAAAATAAACCCAGAGGAAAATACAGTCAAACATTCAGGTGAGCACAGTTGTAAGCCAAAATGGTCCTGGTAAAATGTCAAAAGGCTCACTTGATGGAACTAAGGAGAAAGCCAGCCAGAACATGACAGAGAAATTTAGGTGGATGGGAATTTGGAAGAGTCTATAACACATGGCTGCTCCAACTGTGAGCTCACTACATCTCTGTTTATCTACACATTAGATCAGACCAGCTAACTTTCCAAAATGGAGAGTGGAGGGTTTCATGAAGCCACACTCACTGATTAGAAGTTACTAATTGTTATCCACCCATTGGTCTTCCCTCTTCTTGATTTCCTTGTGTTTTGCAAATTGTATCTTGGGTGTTCTATGTTTCTGGGCTAATATCCACTTATCAGTGAGTGCATATCTAATGACTTCTTTTGTGATTGGGTTACCTCACTAAGTATGATATCTTCCAGGTACATCCATTTGTCCAAGAATTTCATAAATCCATTGTTTATAATTGTTGAGTAGTACTCCATTGTATAAATGTACCACATTTTCTGTATCCATTCTTCTGTTGAGGGACATCTGGGTTCTTTCCAGCTTCTGACTATTATAAATAAGGCTGCTATGAACATAGTAGAGCATGTGTTCTTATTACCAGTTGGAACTTCTTCTGGGTATATGCCCAGGAGAGGTATTGCTGGATCTTCCGGATACTTTATTCCTCCTTAGATTGGGAACAGAATAACCATGAAAAGAGTAACAAAGACAAAGTTTGGAGCTAAGACGAAAGGATGGACTATCCAGAGACCACCCTACCCGGGGATCCATCCCATAATCATCCACCAAACCCAGATACTATTGCACAATGCCAGAAAGATTTTGTTGAAGGGACCCTGTTATAGCTGTCTCATATGAGGCTATGCCAGTGCCTGGCAAATACAGAAGTAGATGGTCACAGTCATCTATAAGATGGAACACAGGGCCCCCAATGCAGAAGCTAGAGAAATCACCCAAAGAGCTGAAGCGGTCTGCAACCCTATAGGTAGAACAACAATATGAAAAACCAATACCCCCAGAGCTTGTGTCTCTAGCTGCATAAGTAGCAGAAGATGGGCTAGTCGGCCATCACTGGGAAGAGAGGCCCTTCGGTATTGCAAACTTTATATGCCCAATATAGGGGAATGCCAGGGCCAAGAAGTGGGAGTGGGTGGGTAGGGGAGCAGGGTGGAGGGAGGGTATAGGAACTTTATGGATAGCATTTGATATGTATATAAAGAAAATATCTAATACAAAATAAATAAATAAAAGAAGTTACTAATTGTTAATGGAATGGGTGTCTATTTTTCATTGATCATGTGGTCAATTGTACATCCATACACCACCAAATGCCCCCCACAACCATGTACATAGTGCTAACTGGACATGCAATTAAACTATGACATGAAGAGGAACAACTGTTGGGCGTCTGGGGAAAATTGAAGGAAGGAAATAAAAAGTAAATATGATCGTATTACATTGTGTAAATGTTCTAAATCTTCAAAAAAAATGAAAACCAACAACAACAACTAAAGATTAACACCTAAATCAGTTGGCTGCTTTTGGTTGGGAAGCAAGAGACAATGAAGAAGTGTTCTTCAAGCAGACAGGAGGATAGTGCTTAGGGTCAAACAGTTGTTCTTTGAAGATTCCTATCCTTAGTTATCAGCATATTCTGAGGTTGGCAGATGCTAGGGAATTAATGTAGCCCACAAAGGTCTAATATTGGAGGCTTCATCTTCAATGTGACAATGTTGAAATGTGAGGCCTTTAAGTGGTAACCAGAAGGCAGAAATCTTATCAATGCCAATACCATAATGAATAAAGTGGTTTCCCATCACCAGAGAGGATTAACTCTAAAAGCAAGTTTACTCAATCTTGCTCCAAGGCTGTCCTTTGAACTTACTTATTTTGCCATGAGATGATGCAGCTCAAGACCCTCCCCAGTGGTGATCCTTCAATACTGAACTTTCTAATTCCAGAACCATGAGCCCTATAAACTTCAATTGTTACAAGTTGTCCACTCTCAGGTATTCAGTCATGGTAATACAAATGTAGCTAAGGTTTGTATCTCTGCCTTGGGAAGTCCCTACTTGTCTTGGAGACACTGGAGATTAGCCAGGGTTATCAGATTTTCACCCTCTAAGTGGCAAGTCATAAAGCATAGGTGAGAAATTTAAAAACTTCATTTAGGAAATATATCTGTTTTTCCAGTAAAAACAACATACTCTTCCCCAAGCTTCAAGCCAACATGCCTTTTATTCTAAAGCAGCACTAAATCCCATGTAGACAATGGACTCAGCAGTTCATGTTAGGGATTACTAAACAATACAACAATGTACATTCCTTGTATTTAAACTGTGCCATTTGTTTTGTCACTAAATGGAAAATGCTTACAGAATGCAAGCAAGACATTTGGTCTAAAATTTAAGTTGTAGCTTCATTACAAAAGAGCAATCAACATGCTGAGAAAGGCAGAAAGATTTCTGAGTTCCAGCCTAGCCTGGTCTACACAGTGAGTTTCAGACTGGCCAACCAGTGAGCAATATCTCAAAAAAGAAAGAAAGTGCAAAAGAAAGAAAGGAAACAAGGAAGAATCAACTTAAAGAAAGAGGGAGACATGAATCAAAGAGAATAATATAAACATCACTCCTTTGAAATAGGTATTGTGATTCTTTATGTGTGTGCCACGTCAGGAGAGTAGCATGAAGTAAGACACACATGTGCTACAAGGTTAGATACAATTTGATGCTCTAGGGACACACTGTAAATGCAGGTGGTGCTCAATTGGCTGGGGTGGGAGAATCCCTGACCCTTAAGTGCAGCTGGGAGTTGGTCTGTATGTGTCTCCATAATAGTGACATCAACAGAGAAACAGGAAGCACACAGGGTATCAAGAAAATCAGAGTCGAGGAAAGTAGATCCAATCATTCCGCAATTCTCCAATTATGTTCACAACATAAAAGGCACAGATTCTGGAAGACAGTCCAGAAAACCCATCTACAAAGAGCAGGAAATGAAAAAGAAAAGAATGATAAAATGAGCAAGACAACTCTGATTCCAGGGTTCAAATAAGATTAAGTGGAACGCAAAAGTGGAAAGGGATATAAAGTAGACAAAGTACAACACACAAATGGATCCACCTGAAAGGCTATTATATGTTAAAATATTTTAAAGGCTAGGTAGCCTTTGAAATATTTAGAACAAATCCCATTTTTTAAAAAAAAAGAAGAAAGTGAGAAATCCATAACCTTTTTTGGAGAATTGAATGCCATCTCCCTGTAATGAACAAAACAAATAAATACAAGTAAATAAGGGGGTTAAGGATTAAATAAAACAACTGCACCGAAAAGAGAAAGCCTAACCCAGCAGACAGAAAATAAGCAGTCTTTCAAATGCATATGAAACACTTTCCCATACATAACAACTATTTTAAAAGGGCTCAATAAATTACTACCATATTATTTAGCCACAATGTATCAAAAATAAAAATTAAATATAAATTAGGCTATCAAAGGGTCTATTTACTTGGGAAGCTTTAAAATGACTTTTAAATAACTATTGGTCTGGAAAGGGCAATCTAACCAGCAATCACATTAGAAAAGAACTTGAAAACTGTATTTGCAAAACACTTTCTCTAAGGAGAAAAATCTCTCTGCAGATCTGGCAATGACTCTGGAGACATTGATGGGGTCTATGAAAATTGCAAGTCTTGTATCCTACGACATCTCTTCATGTGCCCTTCAGAAATAAAAACAAATATAGAGTAAGTAAATACAGTGATCAGTTCTATAGAAAGGGACATACTCTCTCATGGACTATTGATGAAATCTTACATGGTCAATAACTATAATGAATTTAAGTGTACATCCTATTTGATTGAACAGAATGACTTCTAAGAAATTAACTCAATCCAATATTCACACTCTTGTAAATGATATGTACTTAAGAATGTCCTTTGTGAAAACACTTTCCCTGAGAAAAAGTAGAAAACCAGGAATTATAAATCAATACAAAAGTACTTACACAAATGGTGTTTGCTCAGTTAATGAGATATGGGGCAGATTCTATTCCATTTTGTTTTATTATTTATTTGAAAAGAAATGTTCTGATGCAGTTGTAATTTCAGACTGTTATGAAGTCAAAATACCAGTTTCATAACAATGCCTAGGAATGAGCCCTGCTCCTATAAATATGAAAGAAAATGAAGATACAGCAAATATAACTGAATATATGTTAATGGGAAATAATAATAACCAATGAAATGTTACAGATGTCCTGACATGGGCACCTTAACAGGAGCCTTGGAAAGATTTTTCATCTCTTGTTTCATAATTTCTAGATAGTATCTAGGTTTTAAACAAAATATATCTGCATGCTATATCTGAACAAACGATGAGATTTCCACAATCTGTAAAATATAAAACAGTAAAGAAGCAGAAATATATATTATTTGGAATTACAGAAAATTCACCCATGACATTGATGCAAATTATTCTTTTCTTTTTTTATTATATTTTTATTACTTGAAGTAGTTTTTAAATTTAAACATATTTGATCTCATATACCCCCTCCATAATGGCTTTCCAGATTCTCTTCCCATCCCTGCCTGCCAAACTTTAAATTCTTTCTCAAAAGACAAACAAAAATTAAATCAAACAAAACCACACCCTAAAAGAAGAAAAACCAACAAACAAAAAAACAAAACTGTTACCAAATTAAGTAAAATGAAAAAAATAATTGTGGAGTCTAATTATATGTTGTTCAACTATTCCTGAACATGAAGACTGACTGGTAGTGGTTTACAAATTCAGTGTCATTTTATTGGAGAAAATAGATATTCCCTCTTCCCACGGGTATAAGTGATAGTTTGTTGTACTTAAGTACTCAGGTTTTGTCCTATTATGTCTAGATAGCTCCTCTGAGCTTGACACAAATGAAAGGCCCTTTTTCCAGCAGGGCTTCCTCTTCTTTATCTGATATGGTTAATCTGACCCCCCAGTCTTCTACCCAAAGGATGTCACATATTCCTTGGCAAACTTTTCCTCTTTCCTGATAAGAACCTACACAGCAAGTACCTGTGATTCCTAGAATGCCTCTCCATACAAATGAGGCATTCATAATACTTTAAACTCTAGGCAATGATTTCACTCAGGACTGTCTAAGACTGCTGTTTCATTGAGTATTATCTAAAAGAGCTGTAGCACTGAAGTCCTCAGAGGGTGACTTCCTTGGAGAAGGTCTTCTACCCAACAGCACTCACTCCCAACTGGACTGGGATCTTGCAGATCCCACCAATTCCTGACACTTCTTCATCCTTCCAGATTGTTAGGCAGCAGTGCCTAGACACCCTGAGGGAGGAAATCAAGGGGATACAGACACACAGCTGGCCTCCAACACACATATCACAACAGTTCACTTACTAACCTTTACACTGGTGGTTGGGTTTTCATTCATTCATTCATTCATTCATTCTTGTAAATATTACAGAATAAAATATAATAATATAAAAACTATCACATCCAACTTGGACAGGGCAAATCAACACAAAGAAAAGACCCTAAGAGAATCAGAAGAATCTGAGACCCATTTGTTTGCACACTCAGGAATCCCAAAGAAACATTTAAGTGGAAGCCAGAATCTATACACAAAGGACCTGCTTTAGATCTTTCAGGATCTCTGATGCTTCTTGAGTCTCTGTGAGTTCATATAAGTCTAGATCATGTTGATTCGGTGGTTGTTTTGGTTGGTGATTGGTTGCTTGGTTGGGTTGTTGTTATTGTTGTTGCTGGTGGTGGTGGCAGTGACAGTGTGTGTGTGTGTGTGTGTGTGTGTGTGTCTTCCAACCCCTCTGGCTATTCCTGAGCTCTGAGGGGAGGGATTTGATACAGACATCCCATTTAGGGCTAAGTGTTCCAAGTCTTTCACTCTCGGCATAATGTCTTGCTATGGGTAACTATATTTATTCCTATAGTGGGAAGCTTTTCTGATGATAGCTGAACAAGGTACACTTTTCAAATGATTATATTTAAACATATCCAAGCCAGAACTATGGTCCATTCTATAACTATGGTCTCCTTCATCTTTTCTGCCTTATGTAAGATCCCTGAACAGTGACAACTAATACTCATAATGATGATGATAACAACACACAAGAACATTAGGCAGAAAAAAGATAGCCAATTTCTTCATTAGACACCACATAAAGACAGGAGTAGATTAGGGCATTTTAAAAGTCATTTCTGTAAGAGTTGATGAGTACAAATTACAATTTGGTATACTTCTATTCTCAAGAAATACCTTCAAACCACTATAAGGTTTCTTCTACCTATGAAATTGCCGACTGCTTTACATCTTACACTTACTGAATAGCCTTTTCAGTTCACATGACTCATTTGTTACATAGTAAACAGTCTTTCTATCACATTCTACTTCTGACTCCTTAGTTTTACTCTGAAAATACCCACAAGGGTTCTTTTTTTCCACTGTAATCCCTGTCTACACAACCAACTTCCACCCAGGACTTGGGCCAAAGTCTCTTCTACCTAACTTTCACACCAGCATATCTTCACGGAAAACTCAGTATAATCTTCTAAACATAGAATATAAAGAAAAAACATAATAACTTGCCATTTTGATAAAAAAGTGCATATGCTCAAAATAATAAAAAATGTTCCATATGACACACCAGGTACTTGTCTTGCCCTCCTTCCAAATTCTTCAGTACAATCAGGTCATCTTGGTATTCTATCAAACAGGTAGGACACTTCTGTTTTACCTTGGAGTAATATCTGACTCAACTCCTTATGTAAGTCTTTGGGGTGTTCCCATTCAAATGTCCTTTTCTCAGAAAGCCACCTTGTCTGCCCCATCTAAAACAGCACCTGTTTTAGAATCCACACTCACCCTGAAGTGCACATAGTAACCTGTGGTCATTATAAACACACATACAAGTAACATCATGCAGGCTGAACAAATTATATTTAAGAATAGAATTTTGATTATACATATATATATATATATATATATATATACATATATATGTACATACATATATATATATATGCATGCAATGCAATAACAATTGAGAAAAAATATGTCATAAATCTGAAGTAAGTGTGGGTTGTTAAAGATTTGGAAGAAGGAAATGGAAGAGAAAAATGTTAACCATAAATATAGAATTTACATGGTCTGAATGCCAAGCCTTGAACTAAAATACACAACAGTTGTCCACACAAAAAGCAGTGATATCCTGTTATACCTTAAAAACTAGAATGCCACATATCTCGATTTCATTATGTGTATAGAAATCATTACAGAAATATACATTAAACTTGAGTGACAATTATTTATTAATAATTATGTATATTATCGCTATGGCAGCTGTGGCTCTGTTCTTTGGAAGATCGATGCTATACAGTGAGTCTTCTCATACTCACATGTTACAAGAAATCTTTGCCCCAAGCACAGATGCCTGGATGAAATTTCATTCCAACCACTCAGCTTTCAGTGTTGTTATGGCCATTGCTAAAGCTGCTTTGGTTTCAGCCACACTCCCTCAGCCATACCAGATACCATGTGAGAGCTTAAGAGACCATCCTTTGGTCATGGCTACCACAAATGTCATCATGATGATCCCCTTCTCAGTCACTCTAGAGGCACCTGCTAATGCCTATTCCTAACTCCAACTATCTATCTTTGATCTAGGAGTATCAGCTCCCTTACCATTCACATCCAAGACAGATGTCTGTAAGTAGCACCCTCTTTACTGTCCACAGGTAATTCCAGGAGACACACTTCCTGCACACTTATTCCAGTTTGCATTGTTATAAACCAATTAAGGGTTAAAAAGTAATAAACTATTTCTCAGTAAAAGAATAAGAAACAATGAACACACGGTGAGGAATTGCTTGAGAAGTCAGGGGTGCGAGACAGTTTAGCTTGATGTGTGCTATAAAAGAAGAGAAAATGGCAACCAATTTCAGATCCAAAGAAAAAGGGGTGCTCAAGTTGGACTTGTGTTCTGTTTTGTCCCATCAAATACCCTACAGACAACCTTAGTGTTTGAATTGAACACTAAAGCTTATTGTTCTATATTTATTTTTAAGGAATTTGAGATGAAAATAAAATATTTAAGTGCCCTAGCAACTAATAATATTTTGAAGTGAACTAAAACTATGTATAATTATAAAAGTCAAGGTTAGGTCTTATCCTAAAACATGAGGTTATGGACAGTTTTATATGATATTACCCTTTCTCCATTAACATTCATTTCTCCATATTGCCTTGTAATTGTGAATAAATGTGTCACCAGCTTCCCTACATTTAACACTTGGATACTGTGAGTAATTAACATTTTATATTCTCTTTGAGACTTGCCTCATCCAGTAAACCTACCATGAGCATAACTGACCAACCATTTGCATTGTGTTATGCTGCATGAATAAACTGCATTGTTATTATGTTTATAACTAGATAGGCCATATTTGTATAATTTTCATTCTTATGTTCTTTTTCTAACTGACTTTTAGTTCTTAAGAAATATCATTATGGGCTGGTGAGATGGCTCAGTGGGTAAGAGCACCCGACTGCTCTTCCAAAGGTCCGGAGTTCAAATCCCAGCAACCACATGGTGGCTCACAACCATCTGTAACAAGATCTGACTCCCTCTTCTGGAGTGTCTGAAGACAGCTACAGTGTACTTACATATAATAAATAAATAAATCTTTAAAAAAAGAAATATCATTATATTCTGTTATCCCTTTTTTATTAAGGTAGTAAGAAATACATCCACTGTGTACTTGGTGTTCAGTAAATGTTGTTGAGTATAATTTATATTTATTTTGCTTCAAAATATTACAAGACCTTTACTGTTTGGAAACTCTTTTGTACGGCATAGAAAAATAATCTGGTTTTCTTAATTTCATTTGCTTTTCTCTCTAGACACACATATTCTTCATAGGCAGGCTACCTGTCCTCCTTCACCCTCTTCTTTATTTACTTCTCTCTCTCTCTCTATATATATATATATATATATATATATATATATATATATTATATATATATATTATATATATATATATATATGTATACACACACACACACACACATATATATATATATACATGCTTGTGAACTTTCACTTTACACTCTGATTTTTACTTTACAATACTGATTTGATTTTATATAGTGTAATATCTATAGCTTATCCTCCCTTAAAGGAATTTAACTATTTCCTTTTAAGATCTATTTGGGGTTCTTTTATTGTTATAAAAAAGCTATATCCTAAAAAGAGACTACTTTGGTGATAGAGAGAGCAGCTTATGTAACCTCTTGCAAGTGATTTGGTCCAATTGAGCTTCAGTCAGCTCATCCATAAAATAAGAGCAATGAGAGTGCCTTCTTTGGGAGATTGAAGAGGTTAAATGTAAGGAAATATGAAACTCTCCTACATCACACACATTCTAAGGCTGGAGGAAAGGGTTCAATTTCTCCATAGATGTTTGCTTCTGTGTGATGAAATACACCATACAGAGTATACCATACAGAAAACACCATAACGGAATACACCTTCCTCCCTCCATCTTCTCTCCTTTCTCCCGTAAGCTGACAGCTTGGTAGCAGTAAGTCCTCAGGCTCTTCTCTCTCCCTTCTGCATCTTCCTTATCTATAGCAACATTTTCTGTTGCTGTTGATGAAACTTTTTAATGACTGCATTAATTTGCTTCCTTACTTGTTTTACTTATTTTTTATTCTGATTAACAAAGTGATCCTAACTCATGTAGAAAATAGGTATGCTCCCTATAAAATTGAAAACTCAAATTTTCAGTATTAGTTCACTGGGCTGGGAACCTTGAAGAAAAAGTAAACACACACACACACACACAAAATAAGTACCTAGATAGTTAGGTACTATAGACTGTATTCTGGGATGTCAAAACATCTGGAACTTAGCATTTATAACATCACTAAGAGATGGAGTTGCTTAATTTAATCATTATATATATATATATATATATTATATAATATTATATATAAAACATGTAGAGTTTTTTTCACTAACATAATATACTAACATAATATTTTAGAGGTTTATTCATGTAGCAAAAATATTTTATGACTCAATAATACTCAAATGTATACATTACACCATGTTTTATTTATCCATCTATAATTTGATAGGTTAAGGAGTGGAATTTTAACCTTGACTCTCCACTTTATTTATCAATGATTAAATAATTGTTTCTTATAGAAGTATGGTCTCATGTTCCAGGACCTAAACAAGATACCATATTTCTTTTTTTTTTTCAGCATCCCAGAATACGATGCACCATCTAAGAAAAGACAAGAGGCATCAATCAGAAAATGAGCACAAACCATGTGCTCACACTGCTTATGACCTGTTGAGACCTTACCATTCAAACCTGAGTTCC
This sequence comes from Mus musculus, assembly GCF_000001635.26. Classification (NCBI taxonomy): domain Eukaryota; kingdom Metazoa; phylum Chordata; class Mammalia; order Rodentia; family Muridae; genus Mus; species Mus musculus. The sequence continues at coordinate 7,310,832 of NC_000078.6, forward strand.
CATAGTTATAAACAGCACCATGCAGCCCTGGGGGTCTTACAAAATCCAACCTTGAACTATATACATGCAGTGGGTCTAATGTTATGAGCTAATTTACACATACTTGTTTAAGCTTATAGAAAAATAAAACACTAATTGCTGCTTTTAAACAGCTGAGCTTTTCATAGAGTCTCTGATACAAGTGATGTTCCAGCTGCAGATTGCCAGCATAAGACAAGATTGGTAGTGCTAAACCAGCTGCCAAATACTGTTCTACATTTAGGTCTAAGAAAAGATTTGTAAGTGAATATTTAATAACTTATCCATACACCCAAATACCATGCTCATAAGCAGTACCAAATTAGCTTGTGTGTGGCTAACTATATATGAGGGGGTGTACCCAGGATATAACTCAGATTTCCTTAGTTCAAAAAATGTATGCCAACAGGCAGTGAACTGGGTGTAGCATAGGATGAATGACACATGTTCAAGGGAAAGCAAGGGTGCCATGTTACTAGATGACATCTCAGCCTCAGCTCTACACCATGTCATAACAATAACAGAGCCCCTAAAGGAGAAATAAAGCTTAAGGAATTTTGGATATGTGGACTGGGAAACAAATGTACCTTGGATAAGTCCTGGTGACTGGAAATGCAATTATTTGTAAATCTCTGAATTTACTGTGAAGGCAGCAATCTCTCAAATGCTACTTTTAGAGAAAGGAGATGTTATAAGAATACGGTAAACGCATAATGCCCAAATCATTTTCTACAAGGAAATTGTTCCCAATTGAGTTTATTACAGGACATAGATGGGCTAAAATTTGATGGAAATATAAGGATTTCGGGAATTAGGGCATTTAAAATATATGAGGAAGTAATCGAGAGCAGCTGGCTATATTGGAGTTGCCTTGAAATCTCCTCAGGTGGCATATCCGGTTACCCTTGCAAGCGCTGGAAGCACGATTGGGAACAGGTGATCATCATTAGTGTAAATTAATCTCTTGCTGGGAAATTTCTCCCAACCTAGTTCAAAGATCGCAGTTCTCATTCTCTTCTTCATTTCCCTCACAGATTATGGACAAGTAGAATCAACAATTTGCATCCTGTATGGTAGAAAACAGTGAGCTACTGAAGGCAGGACCAAGGCAAGGATGCAATTGATTCAAAACACTAATGATTTACAAGATCGGTGGTAGAAAAAAAAAATCACAATTTACAGCGAGATGATTGCTCTGGGGCACAGAAATGAGTTTATAGTTTTGCTCAGATTATTCTGAGTTTCCCACAATTAAAAACCCATGAAGTGCATGAGAGACTAGAATTGCCCTAATACAATTCCAAAATGTCTAGATTCCACCTTGTCATCAAGTATCATTTGTGTTTAAATTATGAAGCATGAGAACTTGGGGAGGGGCAGATACTGTAATAATAGCCTTTAATGCACGGCATCAAGGAAAGGTGATACACTAACAATCAGATTTGTTTTAACTCATCTAAGCATCAAACTACTATCAAGAGTAAATTTATCTTCATTTCACTGATTATGAAAGCAAACATAGCTTGATGGAAAAATTATAGTGTCTCATATTTCACATCTGTGAGCTAACGAACATGAAAACCCAGGTGTCCTGAGCCAAAAGCCAGAGATTTTGTTTTTCTTTCTGCTTTTTGTTTTTTGTTTTGTCTTCTTTTTCTGATTTTGCAGTACTTTTTCTGAACAATGCATTGTATATTTTATTTCAGATTCATTTTTCATGAGAGAAATTTTTGTTTTAACTTTTAAATCCTTTGCAAGGAAAATACAGAGAGAATTTAACGTTTGAAATTTAATAACTCAGTGCTTAATATAGAAAGAGTCATCTTCAATTGTGAACAAGCCTATTTTGTCATTTTCTTTGCTCATGCTACAGAAGTCTCTAAAGGCTATCTTGGATTATTCATTATCCAGATTTGGATAAAACTTTATAAAAAATTAAGCTTTCTTTTTTTAACTACTTTTTTATTAGATATTTTATTCATACGTTTCAAATGCTATCCTGAAAGTCCCCTATACCCTCCTCCCCTGCCCCCTCCCTCAACTCTGCTCCCCAACCAACCCATTCCTGCTTGCTTCCTGGCCCTGGCATTCCCCTGTACTGGGGCATATAATCTTTGCAAGACCAAGGGCCTCTCCTGCCACTGATGGCTGCCTAGGCCATCCTCTGCTACATATGCAACTAGAGACACAGCTCTGTGGGGTACTTGTTTGCAGGAAGCAGAGGCGGCTGCATGGGCCAAGATGGCACCATGGCCCATTTTCAGGCCCTGTGAACCCCACATGTTTACTGCCTTGCCTGAACATGCACAGTGAAACTACATGCGTAAGCTGCCTGCCAAGTTAGATTATTCCTTGTGATCTGGATCTGTCAGCCTATCTGTGACCGACCTGAGCTCATGCCTGGAACATATGTGATTCTGATTGGATTAGGTGGTGTGGAGTGAGATGAGGTCAATTTCTGCTACTGTGTAAATATAGCCCTTGCCCCAAGTTAAAAAAAAAAAAGCTACAAGAAGGAAGCTGTGGAAGCTGCATGAACCCGTCTTGGTGTCCATGTCGTTCTTGTCTATGCGGGTCAGAGACTGTGGCAAGTGGTGGCCCGTAAGGGGAAATTTTGGTAAGCAGCGGTAAGTAAAGAAAGCATAGGCCTGACAGGTTCCCCGGAAAAAAGGGGATGGGGCACTAAGGTTCTTAGGAATAGAGACGAAGGGAATTTCAGCAACATGGGTTCAACTGCATCTAAAATGAAAGTAAAAATGGGTTGACCCAGCTTCTTAAAAGAAGTGGTATTAACATGAAAGCAGAGACAGTGAACAGATTTCTGGACACCCTCTCCAAGAAAGCCCCATGGTTTTTAGAGGAAGGGCATATTAATCAACAGTGCTGGGAGCGTTTGGGAAGGGATCTCCAAGCTTCTGATATGAAGAACCCTCTACCTGTAGGGATGTTAGCCATCTGGAACTTGGTCAGGGCGTGCTTGAGGGACGCCAATGGAAAGTACAATGCTGAAATAGAGGAAGGATCGGTGGCGCTTGAGGAGGCTAAGGAGATTGCTTCTCAGGCTAGCAGCCGAAAACCTAAACAGCTTAAACAACAAACCAAAGATAAGAAAAAGAAGAAGGAATGTAGCTCTGAAGGGTCTACTAGTGACAGCGATGGGACTGATAGTGACAGTGACATCTGTAGTTGGATGTCCCACTTGAGTTTGAGGTGCGGTAGGCCACCGGAACCATCAGCCCCTCCATTGCCTTCTCCTCCCCACTATAAAGATGAGGTAGACAAAAGGGGAAAGCGTAGTCTTGATGCAGAAGTCTGGAAAATGTGCCCGCCGTTGTGGGGGCCTTCCCAGTATCTCAGGATCAACAGGGCCAATCGTATCATGAACCCCTGGGTTGGAAGGTTGTACAAAGATTGAAGGAGTCAGTTTTGACTTATGGGGTCCAGGCTGCCTTTACTGTAACTCAGGGCGAGTCCCTACAGCTGTACTGCATTACACCTTTTGATTGGCAGGACCTGTGCAAGGCCGTTCTTTCAGGAGGAGGTTATTTAACATGGAAGGATGCTTATATTAAGCATGCCGTTGAGCAGGCTACAGCTAATGCTGCCACTGGAATGTAGACATGTTAATGGGGCAAGGGAATTTTGCTAACAATCAAACAGGTTATTCTATATAGGTTTATGAGCAGATTAATAACTGTGTTCTTAGAGCTTGGAAGATGCTATCAGGCACTGGAGACCTTGGGACCAGCTTGTCTAAGGTGATACAGGGAGCCATTGAGAAGTTTGCAGACTTCCTAGCAGGACTAGTGGAGACAGCTGGGGGAGTATTTCCAGATGTTGATGCTGCAATGCCATTGGTCAAGCAATTAGCCTATGAGCAGACCAATAAACCCTACAGAGATGCCATACGCCCTTATAAGAGCAAACCACTGGATGTATGGCTAAAGGTTTGCCGAGATGTGGTGGACACTCCACTGACCAACCAGGGGTTAGGGGCAGCCATACCATCACAATTGCACACAATGCCAAGGGAGCTGGGACTATGTACCACCATACTGTGTGATCAGAGGGTTGGAAATATTTGGACTAGAATTTTGCCTATGACAAATGTCATATATATAAATGTCTTCCCTGTTTGTTTTTATGAGTGCCTCTCCAGTACAGCTTGCTGCTTCCTGCATTACTCATATGTCAGGAATGTGTGTAACTTCTGTTCAGTATCAGAATTTTTCCAGAGCTGCAAATCTGTCACGTGCAATTGGTGCAATGATGCTAGGAAACTGGAGTCATGATATTGCCACAAAGATGAAGGAATTGTGAGCATCGATTGTTGCTGTGAACAACACCCGTGTGGTGATTGCAACTGCAAAGCAATGGCTGGTGATCATCCAGGGAACTGTGGGATTCTTTAAAAATAGGGGAGGGATGGCCTTTTGGGCGTTCCTGCTGACTGTTTTGTGTGGAGGAATGCTTTGGTGGATGGCACGTATGCCAAGGCAGCACAGGGCTGATAAATGAGCCTTAGTGCAGGCTATGGCAGCCTTGGAAGCAAGAACATTCATCCAAAGTTGGCTCAACATGCTGGATCAGTAATCAATGACAGGTAAGACCCTCATGTGCGCATACCAACCACAGACAGGATGGCAAAAGTGAGTTCATCACTCCCATGACGGTTAAGGATGTGGCATGGATGGGGGCGACCTAAGACAGATGCTGATCCCAGAGCTACTAATAAAACAAAAAGGAGGAGATGCTGGAAGCAGGTGTGGCCACATGGGCCAAGATGGCACCCTGGCCCATTGCCAGGCCCCGTGAACCCCACATGTATACTGCCTTGCCCGAACATGCGCAGTGAAACTACATGCGTAAGCTGCCTGCCAAGTTAGATTATTCCTTGTGATCCAGATCTGTCAGCCTATCTGTGACCAACCTGAGCTCGTGCCTGGAGCATGTGTGATTCTGATTGGATGAGGTGGTGTGGAGCGAGATGAGGTCAGTTTCTGCTACTGTATAAATATAGCCCTTGCCCCAATTTAAAAAAAAAAAAAAGCTGCAAGTAAGGAGGAAGTTGCAGAAGCTGCAGAAGCTGCGTGAACCCATCTTGGTGTCCGTGTGGCTCTTGTCTCTGCGGGTTGGAGACTGTGGCACTGGTTAGTTCATATTGTTGTTCCACCTATAGGGTTGCAGACCCCTTCAGCTCCTTGGGTACTTTCTCTAGCTCCTTCATTAGGGGCCCTGTGTTCTATCCAATAGATGACTGTGAGCATTCAGTTCTGTATTTGCCAGGCACTGGCATAGCCTCACAAGAGATAGCTATATCAGGGTCCTGTCAGCAAAATCTTGCTGGCATATGCAATAGTGTCTGGGTTTAGTGTCTGTTTATGGTATGGATACCTGGGTGTGGCAGTCTCTGGATGGTCCTTCCATTGCAGATCCAGACTTTGTCTATGTAATGCTATATTTGGTTTGCTGTGAACTTAATCTTTCAATGTGTTTTCTAACATATTTCAGTATTCAGGATGACAAGATTTTAAAATGTCCACCAGCAAACCCAGAAAGTAACAATAATAGTATATGCAACTGAGTAAATCCTAACATGAGAACAGAACTATAACTTTAGTAATGCTGGCTTCCTCCATCAGAAGGATGCTTAACTCTCTGTGTCTGTGTGTCTCACTACTCATAAGAAGATGGGTGCTAACCGCAAAGATTTATTTCTGTGTAGAAATCACCTGTGAGCATCATCTCTTCCTGCCTTGCACAGAGGAGAGGGATTTACTTTATTTATGTACTCGATGTTTTCTGGAAAAAAAAAAAAAACACGTGTATTTCTTTGTAAGATCTATAGCCCAGATGTTGAAGAACAGGCTTTCAGCATGGTCAGCTTCCTTGAATGGCCTTCTTCTTAGTTATGAGTTGCTACTTTTTCTTGTAAGTTTATGTTGAGAGTGAAGGCTAAGGAGATGTCTGGAGTGATTTTGTTAAGGCCTCCATTGGAAATTACGCTCCCCCAAATGCTTATGCATTAAAAACTTAGTACACTACTGATGTTACTATGGAGTTGTGCTTGACTCATGAGAATGCTGACTTCATTTATGGATTAATCTCTTGACAGGTTCATATCTGAATGGCCTCATAGGAGCTGGGGCCTACTTAAAAGGAAGTCACTAGGTGTGTTTCCTTGAAGGATATAACTCATACCTTTCCCTACTCTCTAAAGAAAGCAGCGTTATTCTTGACCATATGTAGGATATAAGCAATCAAGGACTGAAACCTCTGACAGCGTGAATCAAGGAATAAATATTGGCTTCTTTGTTTTCCTTATATTTTTTCACAGACATGAAAGGCTAACTAATTACAGGCACTAACATCATTTGTTACTTTTAAATTTATTTTATTTTAACTATGTGTACATACTTGGGAATATGCATATTACTTAAGGATACTATTGGGGGAAGAGAAAATCACTGAATATTCTGGATATGAATATGAGCTGCCTGATATGAATGCTAGGAATTGAACTCCAGCCCTCTGCAAAAGCAACTGCTGAGCTATGACTCCACCCCAACAATCCCAATTCTGAGGGCTTTCATCTTACAACCTGAAGTCCAACTCTCTGATACCTGCCCAGTAAATGTTAAAGTTTTAGGACTCTAATAAGAAATTTGATGGTAGCAGCCTTATTTATAATAGCCAGAAGCTGGAAAGAACCCAGATGCCCCTCAACAGAGGAATGGATACAGAAAATGTGGTACATTTACACAATGGAATACTACTCAGCTATTTAAAAAATGAATTTATGAAATTCCTAGGCAAATGGATGGACCTGGAGGGTATCATCCTGAGTGAAGTAACCCAATCACATTTCATTGCCAAACGCATGAAATTCAAGAAGAACAAAGACCAAAGTGTGGACACTTTACCCTTTCTTAGAAATGGGAACAAAACACCCATAGAAGGAGTTACAGAGACAAAATTTGGAGCTGTGACGAAAGGATGGACCATCTAGTGATTGCCATATGCAGGGATCCATCCCATAATCAGCTTCCAAATGCTGACACCATTGCATACACTAGCAAGATTTTGCTGAAAGTACCCAGATAAAGCTCTCTCTTGTGAGACTATGCAGAGGCCTAGCAAACACAGAAGTGGATGATCACAGTCAGCTATTGGATGGGTCACACGGCCCCTAATGGAGGAGCTAGAGAAATTACCCAAAGAGCTAAAGAGAACTGCAACCCTATAGGTGGAACAACAATATGAACTAACCAGTACCAGGGAGCTCTTGTCTTTAGCTGCATATGTATCAAAAGATGGCCTAGGCGGTCATCACTGGAAAGAGAGGCCCATTGGACTTGCAAACTTTATATGCCCCAGTACAGGGGAACGCCAGGGCCAAAAAGGGGCAGTGGGTGGGTAGGAGATTGGGGGGGTGGGTATGGGGGACCTTTGGGATAGCATTGAAAATGTAAACGAGGAAAATACCTAATAAAAAAAAAGAAATTTGATGGTACGTAGACATGTAGCAGGAATGGTGGGGCCACCTCTATGTAAACGCTGGGGGCCCGCAGCAGCAAAAGCATCTCCTGCAGGAGCAACTAATTGAGGACTGCCTGAGAGACCAAGGATTGCTGGCACAGAAAATGCCAGCCAATTAGAAACTGCTGTTCAGAAGAGATATTTTCTTGGGACCAGTGAGGCATGGGCTGAGGGTATTAAGGGAGTTTGCAGCAGTGCTCAGATGAGCTTGCTGCAGTGTTTCTCTCCTGCTCCCAGAGTCTGTGTGTTGACACTGTGACATCTCACCTCCAACTCGAAAGGAAGGTAGGGTGGGCAGCGAGTAGTCCAGGGCACAGGCAACACTGACATTCAGTCTGCCAGTGTAGACTTTTGCTTTTGATGGCATTGCCATCCCCTGGTCTCTCCTTTCAGTGGGGTTCCCTTCACAACAGTCTGTCCAATCTTCATAAAGATATGGTTTGAATTCAAAAAGTTCACAGCTCTTTTCGTATATTTTTATATTAGATTTAAGAATTATCATATGAAGTTTTTTATTTTGTTTTTTTTTCTGGTGCATATTTGTGTCTGAAAATGCAGTGTTCTTTTAAACTCATATCATTTCCTTTCATAAATTGATATAAATGTGTACATATTGATAAAAAGGATACTTTTCTTCTTACTAATCATTGAGAGATAGGAATGGAAGTGTCATTGTGTTTAAAGATGATATATGCAGCTTGATTACAAATCATACATAAAGTGGGGAATAAGAATATATAAAGAGAATGAGTGTCATATCTGATAGGTCAATAGGGCCAAAAATTCTGTGTGGCTCACCTGGACCTCCCTGGTACTGTTTCTGGAGGAACAGGAATTGTCCCTGTCTTTGGATGGTTAAACTGGAGAATCTACACATGCCACAGGAGGAAAACATGTGCTCTCACAAGGAAACTTTGTGGGTAAAGAAAAGTTCTCTCAAGCAGGTTCATAAATTAATGAGAAACAGCAAGTCACCTAGACACCTCGACCTTGTGAGTGTTAATCTTAGTGAAGGTTGGAGATGGTATGGTGATGTGTCATGGAGAAGGATAGGACCATGTACTTAGAACTTACTTCTAAAGCTAAAGGAAAACTCATCAGGTTCTTATCTACTTGCCCAGGTGCTAGAAGATCTTAGAAACAAAGGGTAAAAGACTTAAATAGAGGTTTGCAACCTCTACCTGTGGGTCAAGTCCCCTTTAGATCAAACAACCCTTTCACGGGGATTCCCTAAGACTGTTATCCAGATATTTACATTATGACTCATAACAGTAGCAAAATTTCAGTTATGAAGTAGAAATGAAAATGATTTTATGGTTGGTGGTCACGACAACATGAGTAACTGTATTAAAGGGCCATAGCAATAGGAAGGTTGAGAATCAGTGGACCAAAGGATGTCAGCACACAAGTACCAGAAGGTTGCAGCAAGCCAGGCAGAAGTTTATAACAGATGACACTGGACATGATTTCCATTTCCTAACATTTACATTAAGACAAAAGAATGGTCTTGTTGAATACTGTGAACAAAAATGTAGTCAAGCTCCATACAAAATTATTCTGAGACTCAAAAAGCAATCTTCAAAAGGGCAAGCATACAGCAAAACAGTATGAGGTAGAATGTCTGGACAGCAATTAAATGGAGCTTAGGACTTGGTCTTGTTTTGGAAGAGAAAAAAAAACATATAAATATAACCTATAACAGTACATCTCTAGCAATAATGCTGAGCTATTAGAAAAACATGCAGTCAGCGAGTGAGTTAAATGAAAAAAAGGGCATTAACAAGTATAAACAGCAGGTACAGCTTGCAGATGATTCAAAAGAAAGAGGGGCGGTAAAGAAAGAAAAGAGGAATAGTGAATCCGGAGGAAGAGAAATCAAAATGAGAAAAATGGTTAAGACAGATAAGATGACTACAAAGGACATCTGTGAAAAAGCTCAGATGTCTATAAATACACAAATTGTAGTATTTAAGGAAAAGGTCTGTGCTTTTGGTGTGGAGAAGGCATGTCCAGTTTTGTAGACTGCACTACCATGTGTGAAGAAGAAAAAAAAACTGTGGAATATGTTCATGTATAGAAAGCAATAAAAAAATAAATTATAATACATAGACTAGGGAATATGTTCATGTATAGAAAGCAATAAAAAATAAATTATAATACATAGACTAGGGAATACTGTGAAAGTGTTAGAATTTATTAGCTAGATCTCTATGTGTCAAGTTTGTAGGTGCCAGAGTCATTGTGTAGTAGAAAGTAAACACCTGTCAGGATGCATACAATCATCCTACTTTTAATTAGTTACAATTAAGATTTAATTCCAAACCACGAAATAACTCAATAGTACTTTTAGTGAGTAAAGTATGAGTACTAGAGAGAGAGAGAGAGGGAGGGAGAGAGAGAGAGAGAGAGAGAGAGAGAGAGAGAGAGAGAGAGAGAAGAGGAGAGAAAAGAGGAGAGAAAAGAGGAAAATACAGTACAACTTTAAGATAATAGTTGTATCCAGGGAAATCTGATTCAAAAAGTTCTTAAATGGATTTCTAATGTTTTATTTCATTTTTCATTCATTGATTATTCAATTTTAATTACCTGAAGCAAATACAGCAATGTCTTAGAAAAAGTCAAGTTTGAGCCTATGTATTGAATATTTTTATATGTCATTCTCTGTTTTGTTTTGTTTTCCCTCACAGGAAAACATCATCTTCTTGACTTTCTATTAATCTATGGTGCTTCCTAAAGAATAGACTTCTTGTTCTAAAGAAAAAACAAGGGCAGCATTTTAAAATGAAGATAGGAAATGGGATACACAGAGCCAGTACAGAAAAATGAAGAAAATGCAGTTTGAAGGGGTTGCTACACTGTGTATTTTTCTTAATCACATGTGAAGGGATAGAGCCAGGCAACTGGAAGATCTGGAATCCAGTGGAAATGAGAAGAATTGAAGAGAAAAAGAGAACAGATGGAGTCAGATATATGAATGTGGTTCATTTAAAGAATGAGGTTCCCATTTGATTGTTTCTATTTTCTGTGTAATCAGAAACCTAGGTTGGCACTAGAAAGACAAAGAATGTGGAGATCAAAGTGTTTAGAGATTTGAAAACAAAAGGAGTTTTAGAATGCTGTCTGTCAAGAATGGAAAAACATCTGAGCAAGTGAACAAGCAATATGGTGGCATAGTACTAATGAGTGTGGCCTCCATCACTGCTGCTCCCAACTGACCTGGAATACAATCTGTCAAGTTGTCATAGGCATCCCGAATATAGACATGAAGCCATATAGTTCTATAGTTAGATTCGATTGCTGTTGAGATTATGCCAGGAATCTATGATAATCATGAGTGAGTTTAGTCTTGGCAGCAGACTGGCTATCATAAGAAATAGGGACTCCAATATGATATAGACATGATTAAGAATATAACATGACAGGAAATGATAGTTAATGAGGACAATGTTGATATTAAAAGTCTCACGATCATTTCACTTAGCTACCACAATTTTGATATCTCCCAAACAATTAAGATAACATAGTTCCGTGTAGATATATGAATAGATATGCAAATCCATGTTCAAAACATCCACATGTCATATGTTAATTTTGCATATACTATAGCTAATTGGTTTTTAAATATGGGAGTGACTATCTTTCAATATTAATAGGTATTATCCAGCATTGATTTAGTATATAAACACTACATATTTGGAGAAATTAAAATGATTTAAGTAAATTATTCACATTGTGTGTAATTAATATTGTTAGAAATTATTTGCTATCATGAAATATGACTATATAATTAGATTCAATATTCTATAAAACCTAATTACTTTCTTAAAATAGACTTTAGAAGAAGACTACAATATTTTATTTTGACTATAAAATATGCTTATACATATATAAATTATATATACATACATACATTCTTTTTAAAATTGATTTCATTTCTCTCTCCTATTTGTCATTCAGTCTGTCTCACTCTCTCTTTTCTCTCTCTCTCTCTCTCTCTCTCTCTCTTTCTCTCTCTCTCTCTCCATCCCTCCCTCCCTCCTGTGCGTGTGTGTGTGTGTGTGTGTGTGTGTGTGTCCCTAGGCACATAATACCACATGTGTGGAAGTTAGACCACAACTTCTTGGAGTCAATTTTCTCTCACTGTCTTTTGAATTCCAGAGATCAAACTGAAGTAGTAAGTCTTGACCACAATTGTCTCTATGTGAAGAATGATCTCACTGCCCCAACACACACAAACATATCCTATGGACCAATGTATGTGGTCTTTTAAACTTGCTCCCTAGGACTCTCCAGGAGTCTATACCACCATGGAATGCAAGTCCTTGTTCTTATAAATAACATTTTTACTATAATCCTTCAGGTAAAATGAGAAGAATGTATCACACATATACAGTGAATGCTGCACTCATACTTCCCTCAGTTCCCTATATTCCAGTCTATTAAACACATGAAGAGTAAGCAGTTTAAATTTCCTCCCTTGGTTCAATTCTTTACAAATGCTACAATATTCCTTTTGCTACTCAAGTCAATCATTTCATGGTTATTGTCCCTCCTGCCTGTCAACATTCAGCCAATTTCCCTGAACACAAAAGCCATTCATCTAGCAACTATCTGCCAGAGCTGACCATACAACAAGCAGTTCGAAAGTTTGGGGAAATGGGGTGATACTCAGTTACACAACATGTAGACATTGCTTCCTCCTCAATATTCTTTAAGCATTTGTTATGTCTACGATTCTTTGAACCTTAAGACACACAAGCTGTGGTTAGGTAGATTAGGTTTCCTGGGAAACAGACTTTGAGATGCATATTTGTATACAAGTAGCTTACTGAACATTTTTCTCAGGAATATCAAGTGTAACCAAAAGAGGAAAGTAAGACTGCCACAGAGAGATATTGAATGGCAATAAGGAGACCATAGCTCAGTGCCCATTCTGAGATGCCCTTGAATGAGACTAGCAAGCTAGGTCTTTGCACCTCCATGTTGACCAGTCATTGGGTATATGCTACTCCTGGGGAGAAAGAATAACATTGAATGATAAAACTCTTTTAGGTCAAGGGCCACTGTGAGTCACTCTCCTTATAAAATCTGAGGGAATTACTCTGGTGAAATCTTTAAAATATAAGATCAGTCAAGGTGAACAGTTGAGATGACTTTATGCCCTATCTAATTTGTGCTGCAAAACTGACTGTTCTTCTACTCATGCAAGAATTTTTTGAATATGAATTCTGTAGCTTCGCCTCAAGGATAGCCTCTGAAAAATGGAGGAAGGTATCTAATCCTCTCCAGTGTACCCACAGCTATGGTGTAATATATACTTTTAGATGCTCAACAACACCTTACATTTGATTTATCATAATCCTGCCTCTTCATATTAGACAGCACTTACATCTTATTTCTCACTTGTAGCCATGACATCAGCTTAAATATTTGTAATTCATAATAAATGTTGCCGCATTTTATATGCAAATCTTACACTTTTATTTCCTTGGTTAAAATACCTTGTATTTTATGGAAATTGTTTCTTTGTGGCTAATCAGAGTGGGTATTGAAATCTTAGTATGGATCCATGTATTAAATACGAACTTTCTATTTTAATGCACTACATATTCACAAGATTTAAATTACACATCTGATTCCAAGAGTTCTGTCTTCTCAAACCTTTCTCTTTACCATACAAGTTCAAACATGTGGTTTTTCTAGATGAATAGTTCTCAGGGTTAATGTTAAAGAGGCTAGATGAAGCTTCAGATGCAATAGCCCAAAGATACTGAGGTCAAGCTCTGATCAAGATGAATGATGTTACCTGGCAGTAAGTGCATATCTTTAATCTGAGCACTTGGCAGGCAGAGGCAGGTGGATTTCTATGAGTTCATGGCCAGCCTTGTCAGCAGGGGCTTCACAGAGAAACCCTGTAGCAAAGAAAGAGAAAAAGGAAAGGAAATAAGAAAGAAAGAAAGAAAGAAAGAAAGAAAGAGAGAGAAATAAAGAAAGAGAGAGAAAGAAAGAGAGAAAGAAAGAAAGAAAGAAAGAAAGAAAGAAAGAAAGAAAGAAAGAAAGAAAGAAAGGAGGGAACGAGAGGGGGAGGGAGGGAAGGAAGGAAGGAAGGAAGGAAGGAAGGAAGGAAGGAAGGAAGGAAGGAAGGAGGGAAGGAAATAAGAAGGAAAGGTCAAGGAAGGGAAAGGTCAAAGAAAGGAAAGGGAAAGGAAGGGAAGGGAAAACAGGGGAGGGAGGGGAGGGGAGGAGAGGGGAGATGAAATCTCAGTCACCCATCACCTCTTCCCTCCAGTGTTCAACAGATACACATACACTTGCTCCAGTTACCAGTCATTAAGACTTGTTACTTCAGAAAGCAGAGAGAGGAACCTGTCCCACTGTTTATGAAGGCATGTATCAGGACACCTATGGAATCCCATGTACACATTGACTGAGAGGAAGTGGGATTTGCACATTTCTTGTGACTGTAAATGCTTATATGCTTGGATAAATTAGCATATGGATTTTCCATCCTTGTTAGATCAAACAAGAGGGTGACACTCATTTCTCTCACCTCTTCTGCTTTTGTCTTTCACTTGTTCAGTTCCCCTCCCATCTCCACTCACCTATTTTCTCTTCAGATGTCCTTCTGCTGATACCAGTTAAGAACTGACTATCATGCCCACTGCTTTCTAGTCAAAAGTTCAGTGTAAGAAATTTACAGTGTGGGATGACTCTTGTGTGTGATGACTCCTCTCATACAGTAACTAAGTTCAGAGAGAGTCCATGTCTTGCCAAAGGTTACATTTCCAAGAAATGAAAGGATTGAAAATATGTAATTCTCTACTTTTTCCCCATGCTGCCAGTCTAGAAACACCTGGATGGGAATATTCTCATCTTTGGAATACAAATGAATCATCTCAGTATTATAGGCCATCCCTTAGATCTGCCCATCATATCAGAGCAGCGGTCACCAAGGCTAATTCCTCATCCAAAACAAAACACATTCATTGTTAAGATACCAGACTGGAATTGCTCCTTACTAAAATTTCATTGTGGATATCTAGACTGACAAAGCCGACTTCTTGTTAATATCCCAAATGCATTGCTTGCTGGTACACAAGACTCTGTGAAATGGGATGACTAATCAATAAACATAACCATGAGATAGAATGAAATATATTTTCAGAACTATATAATACATTAATTTGGCATAGACAGTAACATATTCCTCAGACCTTCTTACACAATGTAGTGACACACCACTGTGTTATTAATGCGTCGGAAAAATTTATTTATTCTTTTCCATTAGTGTATTTTAACAAACATTGCTTTGGGACAGTATGCCTGCCAATTTATGTTTTTGAGACTGTCAGCATAATTTACATGCAGACAAAAATATGATACAATATTGCCAATGCAGAATCGCCTTGTCAAATGATATTGTCATGAAAAAATGAAACAGTACTCCAGCTGAGGAACTAAGCATATTCATCACTGTTGGCTGCACAGAATTTGAGGTGACATGCTGAAATACATTTAATGCCTTTTTTCATGCATTAAATGAATAAAAAAGTGAATGAATGAACTACTTCTGACTGCCATATATGGTGCAAAAGCAAATAGATTTCTTGTCTCCCTGAAAAAAAAAATACATGGGTTCCCAAAATAGTTGAGAGAATTATATTTATTATTCATCTGGAAAACCAAGTCTGCCACAAAAGTCACAAGTGATCCCGAGCATTCCAGCGCACAGACTGAGGTTGCCTTGGAAAGATATGCTGGCATCCTATTTATCCAGGATGAGGAGCTGGGAAGGCATGGAATAACATGGTCATTCATGGTAAGACATCATGTCAGGTGATACAGGGAGATAGAGGAAATATTAACGAGACAGTTTTCTTTGAAAGGTGAATCTTTAGAAATATGTGCTTGCCTCTCCTGCATTGATAATATCAGTCTCAGGGGCTAGTTTTCAGAACCAAATTCTGATCACATGCCTGCTAAAGCACCTCTGTCACAAGATTTTTTTCCTGTGATGATACTCCTGTGGTGAGTTCAAGGGCATTCCCTGGCCAGAGATCGATCACCCAGCTTGTTCCCAGAAAGAGCCACTGCAATGGACTGGTACTGAGGCTATCGATCTGCCAGCTTTTACTCACCAATGAAAGCATATACTGTTCTGGAGTCTTCTCTGTCCCTCTGGACCACATCATCATAGGTAAAGCAAGCCTACCTATGACCTTCCTGCCACAGGCATGCCTGGTGTAATGAGACTGACCACCCAAATGCTCAAAGGAGCACCTCCACCCATAGGAGTTTGATAGTCAGAGAAAAGTGCTCTGCTGAATCTCTCTATTTTCAGAATGCAAGGGCTCAGAGCTCATGTTTGCCAGAGGATGGGGAAAGTGTCCTGAATTCAAGAACCAATCAAAATATCTCAGGTTCACAATCTTGTACCAAAAGCAAACTAAAGACACTGGGGTATCTGACTTGTTTACTTTTAAATGAAACATCCAATTTGACTGAAGTGCTGACTCTGCCATGTATTCTAAGGACATCCCTCTGACCCTGAGCTCTTCCTTATATAGAACTGAAATCTTTCCCTACAGCTTTGTTATAATGATTGAATCTGGAATCACTGAAACCTGTTGATGTGACTGATATTTGGGGATTTCTGATACCATACAAAGGCTGTGTCATACAGTTCCCCTTGACCAATCCATTGCATGAAACAAAGTCTTATCAGATAGTTAACATGTTTTAATAACATGTTAAAAGTTGAAAAAGTCATGAAAGAAGCAGAGTGATGCATTTCAATTTTAAGCCTATTACTAATGTAGCTACTACCACCAGTAGTACCCCACCACTACATTCTGTCAGTGACATTAGGAAGGGAATGATTTAATTGATGGATTTCAAATCTCCCAGTACAATCAATCCATGGTATGTGATGAAACATCAAAAGGCTATCTTAAAATGAACTTTAGTTTCTCGATATTGCCAGTGTCTCTTTTATACCCTCATTGGCAGCCTTGTCACAAACAGTAATTGGCCTTTGCAATTTGCTGTAGAATGCCAGCAATTGTCCTAGCTATTGCTAGACAGAAGAATATTGGCAGGATTGGTGTGTCTTCCAACCATGAAAGAAGAATGCGGAGACTTAGCTTCTGATGGTTTACAAGCTAGGGTATTTCATCAGTGAAAGGGGAGAAGAAATAAGTAAGGACTGAAGAAGAAATATAATGAAAGAAAGAGAAATGGAGATGGAAAGTACATAGAGAAAGGAATAGGGGGGGAAATAGAAACACATTACGGGGGAAAGCATAATAATACACCATCAAAAAGAGTTTTCACATGTCCGAAAAGAGAACAGGTTTTCATTCTAAAAATATTGGAGTGAAATGTGTCACATAGTTTCATTGTCCAGAAAGCTGTTCTTCCTGACCCCAGCTGGTGATCAGATGTTCAAGGAGACTGGGAATGTATAGCCTGCTATTTTGATCTCTACAATGGAAATCACCACTGCAATCTCATCAAACTCTTAAATGCATTTTAAAGAGATTACACTAAAAATCACATTGACAGTAACTTGCAGGTGAATAGATAAGGGGGAATTTGGGATAAAAGAGGCAAAATTTAAAAACAAAAATATTTTCTTTCTGGGACCACTCATGAATAAAAGGGGAGATATGTATTTTATCTTACTTAATTGTGTGAGAAGGTATACATATTGGCCAAAATCACTATTGAACCTGACAAGTCATTGAGTATAGACAGTTCTGGCTAGAAGTGAAAATGGTCCCTGATTATGTATTCTAAACATAGTTGTAACTAAATTAGAAAACTTGTAGTTGCTCAGAAGACTGAAATATACAGTCAGATATAAATGGTGTTGGCAGAGTTTCAGTGACAGAGACTAACCAAAGACACAGATGAACTACTGAAATTAAGGTGACTGTTTTAAAGTTAATACAATGATGTCAAGACAGAAGAGATGTCACTTAGTGAGAGAATCTTCCCATAGCATAACACATATCAGTCCATTACTGGAGTTTTGGCTTCTCATATAATGCATACTTCTGATTTTAGCTTGTAATATAGAAATTGACACCATTGTTTGGCCAAGTATTTGATGGTACTTCACTACTATTATCTTTTAATGGTAGATCCATCTTTTCCTAAGAGATACACTATTAGTGAGGGAATAAAAGTTTTACATAGTACATAAACTGACCATGATTTATACAGAGAAATATTTAGGCTAAAAAACTATATTATACTCTTTCCCTAAAAATGATTTTATAGAAGTGCATTAGAAAATATTAGATTTATAGCACATGCATGAATGCCAAAATGTACCCAAAATGTGGCTTCAGCCCTTGACTGATTAAAGTTTTCAGAACTAGAGTTTATATGAAGGCATCAGTGGCAGTTGGCCAAGTCTCCAGATGGTGTAAAGCTAAAATGGATGGAGCCAGTGTCTGATGAGAGAGCCTGGATGGAGGGAGAAATGCTAGGCTGAAACTAACAAGAATAAATTTAAACAGCATAAATGTAAAACTCTATATTTTAGGTGAAAACATCAGAACAAACATAGGGATTATGGGATCATATCTCACTATAATTTATATAAAAATAGCATGTTTTTAATATAATATAAAGGCCTTATACTGTTGGTGTTTGATTCAGTATTCAAATTGTGCTCACATGGCCATTCTCTTTTGGTTTTCAACAGTATACTCAGTACAAGTCAACATCCTAAAATTCTAATTTAGGATATAAGTACTGTAATGATTTCATCAATAGAAAGTAAGTGAGTTGATTTCATACTCCCAGAAAGAAATGCAAAGACTTGCTCAATCCCTCTTTCTTCAATCTTGATTTTGGTGTGGAAGTGAAGGAGAAACATATTTCTTCTCTATTTTTAGAGCACAGAGTTCTCCTTGTTTCTGTACTGCTATCTTTTTTGTCAATAAAATCTGAAAATTTTGAAATGCTTCCTCTAGCAATCATTCATGCTGCAGTATTTTCCATTTATAGTTAGTCTTATAAATGAAATTATAAAAATCTGTTTTATTTTTCTTTCCGATGGGGCTGTCTTCCATTTTTCTTTATGTTAAAATATCATAAATTTTTGTGAGGTTGTATTTCTTTTAATTTCTTTCTTACTTTTCTTCCTATCAAAAGACTAAATCTTCCAAGAGTTTCTGTACAGTTATCGGGGGATGTGTGTGTGTTTGTGTGTGTGTGTGTGTGTGTGTGTGTGTGTGTGTGTGCACGCTTGCATATTTGTATATGTATGTACATGCATATCTGTGCTTGGAATAATTATTGGCTAGATAATCTAAACTTATACATATCTGGAAATACTTTTCTAAAACTCTTCACTTTCTTACATGTAAATTAGCTGGATAAATTCATCTTGCACCACATTTTTGTTTTTGTTTTTGTATTTTCTATAAAATTCTGTAAGTGTTCATCATTATTTTTTAAACAGCTTCTGTTAAAGAGCAATAAATAAACAAACAAACAAACAAACAAACAAACTCCGGAAGATTATTTAAGATTAGTTTTCCTATTCAGAGAATGCATTTCTAACTTTTTATCCTTTGCTTAATGCTTATAAGACATAGCTTATATTTCATTCGTTACCAGTCAAAAGTATAGCTTATATTATGAAATATACGGTATTTTTTTTTCTGGTGAAAAATGGATATTAGTCTGTCTACTGTCTTCCTGCCTTACCTATTGCTATTGACCAGACTTCATGTATGCCACTCTTCTCTGTCCACCTTGTTCATTTATTTTTATCACTCTGAGTTTTCATTCTTTCTGATTTTGCTGCAAGTTCAGAGACTTCACATCAGTTTTCTGCATCCAAGTTTCAATTGTTGCACCATCATAATTCCTTGTGGCCTTTCTGTCTCCATCACCTTGACACTTTTCCTACACATCCTATTGTTTGTTCTTTATCTCCTACTAGAGTTCATGTCCTATGTAAAGCCTAAGCTCCCACCCTCAAGAGAATGCCCAGCCATAGCGTAAAACAGCCTCTCAGAATGTTGAATAGAATAGTTTCAATTGTTCTACTACATTTCCCTTCATTCTTACTGGTTCGCCACCATTTCTTCACCTCTCCTTCTTAAACTAGGCAAGGCCAACCCATAAGGATCCTTTAGGTTTGTACTCAGCACAGCACAGGCTGTTTCCTTTCACCCAGGCAGACTTTTACCTAATCTCAACCAATGGCATTAGCTCAATGCTTGTGGCTGTAGCAAATGCAACACATTAAAATAGTCACTTCCAAGTCAGTTCTAATGTTGTCTCTCGACACTCCCTTGAATTAGCAAGTGCTATTGTTATCTAGCAGTAGATACTTATTAACAAATTCACTTCTTCCCTTTGAGCCACCATGTTCTTTTTCCAAGGCACTGTGATCTCTGATTTGTACTATGCAGTTTCTGAGTTGCTTTTAATGCATCTACCCTTGCCATATCCAAAATGACTCTTCACAAATGCTAGTGAATACATGAGGCCTAGATAAAAATTATTTAAGAGCTTGTTCTTAGAGCAGAACAAGCTTTCAGTTTTCATTGTCTCCATGATTCTACATACCTTGACTCAAATCATCTGGCTCATGAACTTGCTTGCCAGGTTGTTTATTTCTGTTACTTTACTAATTTATTTAACTTTCATCCAATCACAGTCCCCCTTCCTCCCAGTAGCCAACAGCCCCTCCCTTTTTATCTGAGACTGTAGAGTACCTACAACTACCATGTACAAACCTACCCTCACATATCAAGTCTCTGAAAGACTAGGCACATCCTCTCAAACTGGGGCCAGACAAGGTAGCCCACTTAGGGAAAACAGGATCCACAGGTAGGTAGAGTCAGGGACAGCCTCTGCTCCAGTTGTTGGGTGACCCACATGAAGACCCAAGAAGCATATCTACTACATGTGTGTGTGTGGGGGGGGGCTAGGTTTAGACCATGTATGTATGCCCTTTAGTTGTCGGTTCAGTCTCTGGGAGCCCCCAATGGTCCAGGTAGTTGACTCTGTTAGTCTCGTGGAGTCCTATCCCATCCATGCCCCTTAATTCTTCCCCTGACTTTCCCAAAGTGTCCCCATGTTCCATCTAATGTCTGGTTGTGGGACTCTGCATCTGTTTTGGTCAGCTGCAAGGTGGAGCCTCTCAGAGGACAGTTATGCTAGGCTCTAGTCTATAATCATAACAGCATATCATTAATAGTGTCAGGGATTGGTTCTTGCACATGGGATGGGACTCAAGTTGGACCAGTCATTGGTGGGCCATTCTTTTAGTCTCTGCTCCATTGCTCTCTCCACACCTTCTGAAGACAGGACAAATTTGAGGTCAAATGTTTTGTGGGTGGATTGATGTACTTTTCACTCCACTGGGGGTTCTGCCTGCTTGCCCAGTTCTTAAAGAAGCTATTTCTTTGTGCCACAGAATTTTTCCTCCTATTGTTTCTCCTGCCAAGAAGTCTCTGTGTTCCCTAACATAAAAAAACCCTACCTTAATACAAACTGCATTCTGCCCACACAAACATCCTTCAGCCTCTACATCAAAGCTCAGAGAAGAATAGATGATCCCTTTCCTCTCCCTAGAGTGAAGACTTTCTCCTTTCTGCTGTTATTTCACTCTCAATTTCTTCTGTGTATCTAGAAATTCCATGAGGAGGTGATTCGTTCTGTTTTAATCAACATTTGCCAAAGTTATAACTGAGTGTGCACTAGTCTCAGATCTATAATTTAGAAAACAGGCTGAAGTAAAGAATTTAAATTAAATCTTAGATTTTAGGTGTCTCCTCGTACTCTACTAAAAGTGTAGCAGGTGTCTTAAAAAGGACAATTTCCACTTTGTTCTAGGAACCAAGTTCTTTGGCCTTACTTACAATAGTTTGTATCTACAAACTCATTTCCTCTCAGAATGCAGCCCTACTAGGTAACTAGTCCCCCAGTCAATTTTAGATCAAGTTGAACTCATATAGAAGTAATTTCCCTCATATTGGTAAGCTAGCCTCTTCAGTTCACTATATCCTGTGCCAGTATTTTATTTGATTTTTAATAATTAATGTGATTCATATGATTCCTTCTTTCTATGGCTTCTCCAAAACTCACTGGGCACACGTGCACTACTTTCCTTATTCCCATTATATTCAACTGCAGTCTACCCTGGAATAAAGCCAGATTAAAATAAGAAGCTATAAAGCAATAAAAATTGACCTGATTTGGAGACCTTAGTGAGGGATGGTGGTATAGCTCAATGTCAGAGTGCTTTCCTAATACACAGAAGGTCACCAGTTCCTTTCCCAGTCACACACACACACACACACACACACACACACACACACACACACACACCTTACTTAACACTTTCTGTTCTCCTAAAGATGCACTCATGGATGCTTTCCCCACTATTCATGAAGGACAAGAAAGAGAAGTTGCTGTGACTCATCCATTTTTCCTCCAGGCCCCGAAGGAGCAAAAAAAGAAGAGTGGTCCAGGAAGAATTTGAGTCACACTGCAGGCAGACAGTTCTAGAAAGGGACTGAAGCCAGAGTACTCTAGAACTCCTCTCAAAAATATCCAGCAACAATGATACAAAGCAGAGTCAAGAATATGCAACTTATTGCCAAGAACCCATCATGTCTCTTCACCTTCATCTCCTGCTTCTCCTGTCAAACTGTTTTCATCTGTCACCTGCACCTATCAGTAATGAATGTGTACCTCCTGATTAAAACTGAGGTGGCACCTTCTTAGAAATCAGTGCTGCCTTTCAGACTTGAACAGTTCCAGAGAAGCCAAACTCTGAGCCATAGAGATACTCAGAGAACAGTAGTGAGCTGGCAGAGATGAAATATAGCCCCAAGCAATAGGGTGGCCCATGCCCATGCAGCCCCCGTTGTGAACTAGGAGTCCCAGGCACGATTCAAATTGTTCATTCTAATCTGCTCCTTAAGGGGAAAGCCAGCTTGAGATTATGACAAGGCATATACACCTCAGCTCTAATCTGCTCCTTAAGGGGAAAGCCAGCTTGAGATTATGACAAGGCATATACACCTCAGCTCTAATCTGCTCCTTAAGGGGAAAGCCAGCTTGAGATTATGACAAGGCATATACACCTCAGCTCTAATCTGCTCCTTAAGGGGAAAGCCAGCTTGAGATTATGACAAGGCATATACACCTCAGCCATATACACCTCAGCCTAGAACAAAAATTAGCCCTGTTCCTTTCATCTATTTTTTCTCAGTTTTACTAATCTCATGTTACTTTGGGAAGCACAGAAAGATTGTTCTGTCCAAAGAGATGTGAAATATTCCAAATATATTGCACCGGGGGTGTGTGTAGCACAAATCAACTTGCCTTGAGCTTCTCTGATACACAGCCAGTGTTTTAATGTTCCCATTTATACCAGTTGGTAATACATCTTCATAGTGTTGGCTTAATCAGAAATGACAACAGTGGAAGATGCAATAAAGACAGGGCCACATTAATCCACTTTGTATGAAAATGTGGAAAGGTAATCCAATTTTGAATTGCTTGCTCTTAAAAAATATATAAAAGTTTTTAAGATTTCTGCCTCTTAGTTGAGCAAACAGCAGTCAGTCTGAAGGAGCCATATTTCAAGTAACAAGCTCTCCGTAGCTTGAGTTTGTACACAGAAGTAGTGGCCTAGGCTGAGAAATGAAGCCCGGTCCCTGGGGAGTGACCTTGCTGTCTTTCCGTAGCTTCTTAATCAGATCAGCCTTTATGTCTCATGTAGGCATGTTCATCCCTGAGGGCTGCAGAGGAGTCTTCTGCTGCAGATGCTATTGTGTCTACCCAATTGGCTCTGAAGGCCCATTCATATGAGAATGCAGTTCTGACCTGTCCCCAAGAGAGGCTAGTATTCATTTTTCTTCTGAAAATTTCAGACAAGAGAGGTAGACCCAGCTGTAGCTCATGCTTGCATCAGGGAAGTAGAGAGAAGAGGGAAGTCGGGGATGACCATGTCAGTTTGGCTTTTGGCATCAATTGCTCACATCCCAAGCATTGTGTGAACTACTTCTAAGTGATCAACCAGTGTGTGTGTGTGTGTGTGTGTGTTCATGTGTACAAACTATGTCTCCAATGCTCAAAGAAGCATAAGGAAAACACCACATCTTGACTTCATATCCATTGGAACTTGATCTCTATTGGCTCGCTTACATGGCAGTTGTTTTAAATCCCCAAAGCCTCAGTTTCCCTGTCAGTAAAACAAAAAATGGGATATTTAATTCATGGAGGTTGTAAGAAATGTAGACTCCAGCCATTTCATTCCCAGATACTTATGTAAGAGAAAGAAAACAAAATAATAAAAACTACTCAGAAGCCTGTTCATAAATGTCCCCAGCAACATTATTCCTAATAAGTAAAAACTGGAAACAAACATTAATTAATGAACAAACAGAAAATAAACTCCAGTACATCTAGGCAATGAAATACTATTTTGCTTTAGAAGAAACAAGGCACTGATGTTTGGTGCACTGTGGATAAGACTTGCTTAAATTCTTATGCTACTTAAGAAAGCCAGTCATGTGAGACCATATGTTATGTGGATCCTGAAATATATAGAAAACAGGAGGGAAATCTAGAATAAAGAAAACATGATATCAGTTTCCTGCTCTTTATAAAGCTTCTCTTATATAAAAGCAGTCCTTGTCCCATCTGAAGTTGATAGCCTCTTTCTTCTGAACTTACCATAGTTGCTTCTACCATTTTGTTATCTGGCAAAGAGAATGACTACTTTCCTGCACACAGATCCTCAGGACATTTTGTTACTTCTGCTACAAGCAGAGTCAAACCAAGCAAATGATTCACAGAAGGTAAGGTAAACATTTGGGATTATAAAGACATCACCAAACAGTGTGCTCATTCTGGCTTTGATCCTCAGAATCCTTGTGTGGAAATGATCTCTAGAGCCTTTGGAGAACAATGAAGGAATGTGGTGTTGGACTGAATCAAATTTAATGATATGATTTTGTGAAAGAGAATTTGGATTTGGTGTAGTACAGATCAAGTGTTTAAGAGAGATCCTACTAGCTGTTTTTGCAGAATTGAATAAACATGGCCTATATTAAGTGAAGTTCAAATGCTCTCTGGCATTAGAGGAAAATATCCACTGGCTTTGGAAAATTAAAACATTGGAATGGATTTTCTGCATAACAACTCACTTTGTTATTTATCTCCCAAAGAATACATGCTTCACCGAAGTATGAGAGATGTTAACAGACACAGCCCTAGAATTCTAAAATAATTCAGTGGTAGTGACTTCATGTATGCTAGGATAGTTGATCAAAATGGCTACCATTGACTGACTAGGGCTCCTTGAATCTATTTTGGGATTGATGGGATCTAAGATTAGCAAAGCCAAGTGATGCCACTTAGTCAACAAGGTCAAATTAGGATCAGTTGCTGTCACACAAAGTAGAATTAAAGCAATCAGTAGTCACCAAGCAGTATTGATTAGTTGACAGTGGGTAGGTATCTCAACAACTGTAAGATGGACAGGCTATCAAAAATATTTTTGTTCAAAAATATCTCTAGGTCTCAGCAGCAGAATTCTGATTTGACTCATTTGGACAGAGTCATGGCTGGCCAACCAATTTCCAGTTTCGAGCCAATTCACAGATGGCTAATCTCATTAAAATTAAATCAAACAGGCCATTGAGGTTCTTAAGAAGGGATGGTAGCATATTGGTAAAAAAATTTACCCTATCCCTTTACATAGTGTCTCCTAAAAGAACCTCTGTCTTAGCTATTTACCATAGTTGATATCTATTGGGAAGGGGAAAGCAATCCTGCTTGACTAACTTAAAAGTCCCAGAGACTAAGTGTGTCACATCCAATCACCCTTTGGAGCAGAAATGAAGGTGGGGGACAGGAAAATGAATGGGAATTTTCTAGCTTCTGAGTCACTGTATCAAATGGTCACTTTGTGTCTTATTTCTCCTGTTTCAGAACTCGTATGTGAAGTACTAAGCATCTGTCAGAGTCACCACAGTTGCTACTTGTCCTATAGAATGTGTGCTTGTAGGGAAAACCAAATTTAAAACAGTGTAACTCTATACTAACAAAATAGCAAATCACTTGGAAAGCTGCAAAAGACTAAGAGAAGAATCAAGAACTAAAAGATAAAACCTTGGTGCTGTCTTTAGCACTCTCCCTCAAACCACCCTGCTTATGGAAAACACCAATTGATTTTAAAAATGACAGTGGAATATTGAAAATTTAACTATGTACTGACTTAATCCAGGTTAGTTGTTTTATTATTGGAGCAAATTTCACATGTCCCAGTAGTGTGCAAAATTGATATGCTGAATTTGTTTCTGTGTATCTGATAGCAAAGCATCAAAAATAGTTCCCACAGATAGGGCCAAGAATAGGTCTATTCTGCTCACCAAAAACTAACTTCCTGTTTTATATAATAATAAGTTTCTTTAGGTTGAGAGGTTTCCCCTTCCCTCCACAGCCATTCTGCTGATCCATTATATTATTACAAAGAATGCTATACATTATATTATTACAAATAGTGCATAGTATAATGAATGTAACTGAAAGTCTTATCTAGCTTTAGACCACATAGATATTTGAGTTTCTGGTGCCTTAATTTACTAGGTTTCAATCATACTAACAGTTCCTAACTTCAAAGCTTTGGGCCAAATCAAAATTTTAATGTTTTTTTGGTATTTATACATTGAAAAATGAAAACACAGTACTTCCCTCAGAGGAGTTGAGAAAACTAAATGAGATAATGAATGCAAATGCAAAGACTGGTTCAAGATAATTGCTAAGTAAACATTAGTCATTTACCTTGGCAGGTTCATGTGTACAAAAGCAAGGGTATAAATTCTGCAAGGTTGTCAGAGTTTGCTACCTCAGTGAAATGTCTGGGAGGATCCGTTATTGAATATTATCAGAAAACTCCTTCTGAGAGGAAAAGAAAATTGCTTCCTCCTGCCCTTCTTGGCACTAATCATCACAATTCTCTCAGTGTTTGTTCAGACTACAGAGATGTCACTTGAGCATGCTGGTCTATTCCATTTTCCAAGGAACCTCAGAAGTTACAAGAACAAAAGCACACAACAAGGAATGCTCTACACTGGGTCTTGACAACCATGCCAGCTTCCTTGCCACTTAGCCCATGAGACCTAGCAGGTACTCTATAGCTTAAGTGTCTGTGGCAGATAGAAATGCTATCAAGAGTCCTTGTCAGACTTCTCTATGTGAAGCTTAGCACATACTGACCCTAAAAAAAAAAAAAAAAGAGCTTTGCCATCCACTAGTGGTAACTCTTCTTTTAAAAAATCAGTTCGGCTTTGTTACTCAGTCTTAGTAGAAACTGAATATTTAATTACAGACTGCTAAATTCCCAGGCAATCTGAGCAATCATCTTGAAGTGGATGTTTTTGTCTCAAAAAAATCACAAAACTGGGTGTGTTCAATAGTCTCCCAACCACTGGTGACATAATTCAAGTATTAGACTTAAGCAAATTCTTACTACAAGAACACTTACATTTGTCCTGAATGCAGAGTAACATTGCTTCCAACCTGCAATATTAAGTCATTCTTAATCACTGGCATTCAAAAGCATTGCTGTTTACACAAGGTTTTCACTTGAAAACAAAATCAGCTGTAGCAATGGGTCCATCCCTATGAAATCCAGAAACATCAAACTTTTTTTCTGTCACCCTGAAGTAACTGGCTTGAAGGAATCACAAACTGATTTATCTTAACAACTTCACAGACAGTTCAAGCTGTAGAATATCTGCTAGGTCTCATGGGCTAAGTGGCAAGTAAGCTTGCCTAGTTGTCAAGCCCCAGTGTATAGAGCTTCCCTTGTGGGCTTTTGTTCTTGTAACTTCTGAGGTTCCTTGGAAATGGAATAGACCAGCATGCTCAAGTGACATCTCTGTAGTCTGAACAAACACTGAGAGAATTGTGATGATTAGTGCCAAGAAGGGCAGGAGGAAGCAATTTTCTTTTCCTCTCAGAAGGAGTTTTCTGATATTTTTTAAATATCTGGTAAAATATACAGAACAGGAAAGGAAAACTTAAATTTCAACTAGCCAGAAAACTTTCTCCCTGTTGGATAGCTCATATTGTTACAGAAAGCGTTATACGGTGAAAGAGAAGGTATTAATGCTGTTGTCAAGCAGGGAGTGCTACATCCCATAGATAGCATAGCCTCAACTGTCAACAGTATACCCAATACTGCAATAGTGGCATGATAATTAAGGGGCTAACCAACTGCTTTCTCTTTCAATATATAGCATGCTCCACAAAAGTTGTATCATGTGTTTTGCTGTAAATCTGGTCAAAAGCTCATGGCCAGGAAGATCATAAACCCTAGTTGGAGATCTTTGTTGTCAAAGTAACCTCTATAGATTATGGTTTATAAATTTGTGCTTCTTTTACATTAGGCCATAGGAACTTCATTTTACAGTAAGTGGCAATCAATACAGGAATTCATAATTTGTCAAAGTGTCAAATAGGAGTAACTATGAGTGTTCACTTGTAGATGAATCATCTACAAACACTTATGCCCATGCATGGCTCTGGGACCATCATAGAAGGTTGGCAGAAAGAAAATAAAAGTTGGAAGATAATGAGGAGAGTGGAAAATGCTGACTTCTGGATATGACATGGCTGTTATATATTTCAATCAACACACAGAAAATATGGTTACCTAAACAGTACCTCCACAAGGTAAAGCCATCCAAAATTCTAACAGGGATAGAGAAAGAGCCCCAAAACACCACCATTGATGGAAGAGCTACAGACAGTTGATGATTGCTGGGGGAGAAAGAGAGAGGCATGCTATATTTGAGTATATAGAGTCAAGATGTTATCAAACAACAAAAATAAGGGAGGACATGAAGTCAAGATAGAGTATAGATAAGTTGTACTAAGGAGCTGGAGGGACATAATAATACATGGAAATTCTCAAAATATATTGTGTAAATTTACAAAGCTTTGTTTTTCTACAAAATGGCATACCACTGGGCTTCTGATAGAATTTGTACTGGATCTACAGGTTGCACTTCGCCACAGTGTTATCTTCTACTCCATGAACATGGGTGTTGCCATATTCATCTGTGCTGTCTTTAATGTCTTTAAGCAACATTTATCTCTTCAGCTAATTCCTAAGTATTTTATTCTTTATAATACTACTGTAATACAATTTTCTTTGGGGGATTCCCATTGTGAATCACAACATGCAGCTAATTCCTTTATGGTGATTTTATAGATTGCTACTTAGCTTAATTCATTTATTAGGTCTAACAATTTCATGAGCTCTTCATTTTCCCACATCTGAATTCACAGGATGGGAAAACAGGAACAATTTTTACTATTCCCTTTTCTGTTCAGGCAAACTTTGCCCTTTTTACTGGCTAATGTCTCAGCCTAGAATTTTCAGTGTTCTCTTGAACAAAGGTGAAGAAACCAAAGACTGAAAAGATAGCAGAGCAGTTAAGAAAGCATATTGGTCTTGCAGAGGGTGTGAATTTGGTTCTAAGCCCTATATCAGACAGTACACATCTGCCTATAACTTCAGTTCTGCAGATATGATGTCCTCTTCTGACCTCCACAGTCTTCCCCATGCATAGTACACATAAAGCTGCTAGAGGCGCACACACATCAAAAATAAGTAAATAAACATTGGAAAGATCACAGCATCAGATGGTTTTACTTAGGTCCTGTCTTCATATGTGTGAATTTAATATTGCGGTGGACTCTTCCCATTAATACTTTACTGAAGGGTATCAATAAAGAATGTTTAATATTGCCAGGAACATTTTATGCATTGATTAAAATAATTGTGTGAACTTTTTTCTCCATTCCTGGTAATGTAGCACAATAAACTTTATGGTTTTTATATAGTGAGTCACTCCTGTGCTCTGGGAATTAACACAATTGGCCATGGTGTATGAGTTTATAATATGACACAGGATTCCATTTGGTAACTTTTGTCAAATTTTATCAATGTTCACAGAGGACAATGAAATTTAGATTTATTACTTTTTAAATATTATAAATTAAATATTTATTTGTGTTTTATTTATTTTTAAATGTATTTTTATGTATATATTTAAATAATGTTTATTTATTTTCTCATATGTTTCTTAGAGTTCAGAATTATGGCCCTATTGATCTTGTAGAATGAGTTGGAAAATATTCTCTCCTTCACATTGTTTTCGGGGAATTTGGAAATGCTTAATGTTGCTACTTACCCTTTAAATATTTAATGAATTGCTCAGTGAAGATAGCGGGTCCAAGAATTTTATGTCTGGAGGTTTGAGGACTGATTCAAGCCACTTAGTGATTATAGTATTTTTTCCATCTCTTCTGTTTTAGGTGACTTAGTAGAGTTTGTATTTCTAACAATTTGTTCATTTCAGCTGGTATCTAAACTGTGGCTATGCATGACCTTTTGTATCCTCTTGTAATTATTTTCATCTCCATATAATTGATAGCAATGTCCCTGTTTTCATTTAAGGTCTTGTTAGAGAGTTAGTTTATCATGCTTAAAATTTTGTCAATTTTCTTGAACTTTTCAAAGAACCTACTTTCGGCTTTATTGATTGTCTCAAACCTTCTCTACTCCCCATTTTTCTCATCACTGATCCTTATTAGTTCTTCCCTCGGCTGACTTTGGATTAAGTTTGGTCTTTTTCCAGCTTCTTAAGTTGTAAAGTTATGTTCTTTACTTGGTAACTTTCTTCATGTGCAATGCTCTAAATATGTCTGGTAGATAAAGTGGTCTTATTGTGCTAGGATCTCTGCTTCTAATTTATTTTTTTCTCCTTGCTTCATCTATTATTGAGGGGAAGATACTGCAATTTCACACTAATTTTCTTCATTTTTGCCTTCAGATTAGTTATTTTGTTATTATATCATATTGGCCTGCTGTTAACTATGTAAATATTTCTAAGGATTATACCCTCTTACTGTGTTGAATATTTTATTACATATAATGCCTTTCTCTCATAAGTTTTTCTTTCCTTTTTTTTAAATACTCAAAATTTATTTTATCTAATATTCCTACTGCTACCCTGCTCTGTTTGGTCATATTTTGGAGAATGTCTTGTTTCAACATTTTACAGTATAGTTGTGTCTCCTTACAAAAATTGCTGTTTTTTAGACACAGTATTTACCATTTTATACAATCTTTGTTTTTTCTTGAATAATTTAAACTTGCACATGTACCCAACTAAATATCAATAAGAAACTGTTTCTATATTCACTTTATCTATGTCTTATAGCATACTTGCTTTGTTAGTTTGGCTTTTTTTCCCTTTTATGCATCTTACTACATACCCAATTGATAGTTGTGAAATGTCCTTATTTCTTTCTCATTCCTTTGTGAGTACTCCATGGCTATTTCGTTTGTACCAGTAAGGATCGTATTCAGTAACTTTCTGAGATGAGTTGATACAGGATAGCATCCCAACACTCTGTTGTTCATAGTTCAGACTTGTTCTCTTCCATTGTTTATTTCATATGGCTCTTGTGTATTTCACTTGAACCTGAAAAGGTTCAGTAAAAATTTCCTGGAGAAAATTGAACATTTCTTCAGTAAAACATTCCTTCTGTTTATCTTGGAATGTTTCATTTTCCCTAATTCATGAGGGTGGGGGCATGCTCTTTTGCCAAATACAGAAGCTGTGGTTGATGGAGATTTTTGGTAAAAGAAAAAAAAAACTAAAGTAAACAGACAGAAAATCTCAAGAAATTTGCACTATATCAGAGATTGAATTTGCAGCATAGAAGAGCAAAGGACAACAAGAGATGCACATAGAATCTTAAACCTAGGAAGTTATAAGAATTCTCAGAGATCTGTCCTTGCCCTCTGATGAATAATCTGAACATTTGTTATTGTTGCTAATTTTGCAAGTACTTACCAGGTACCTCACTCTTGAAGTTGCAAGATTTTCAAAGTATAACTCAGGTCTTAGATTGGTTTACTGTTCTTAAGATATCCTGATGAACATAATTTAAGGGGGAAAGGTTTTACTTAGTTCATAATTTCACATTACAGTCTATCACTCTGGGACAGTCAAGGTAATAGAATTCTAGAACAGCTACATAGACCCACTCTGAAAAGCAGAGTAAATGCATGCATATGCTACTCAGATACTTTCTCCTCTCTCACACAGTCCAAGTTCTCCCACACAAGGGAAAACTTTATCTACAGTGGACAGGTCTTCCCATATCAATTAACATAAGCCCATAAAATACCACATATAAGCTCATAAGACACCACATATAAGGCCATAGAGCAAAAAGGTCTAGACAAGTCCTCGATGGCTCTGCAGGTGATTCTGGTTTATCTCAAATTCACAATGAAAACTAACAATTTTAGCCAGGCATGGTGGCACACGCCTTTAATCCCAGCACTCAGGAGGCAGAGGCAGACAGATTTCTGAGTTCGAGGCCAGCCTGGTCTACAAAGTGAGTTAAAAAAACAAAGCAAAACAAAAACAACAAAAAACAGAAACAACAACAACAAACAACCTAACAATTTTAATTCAGAGTAGAAAGTAATCTGCTTCTCAGCCAGGCATGCCCAAGACACACAGTCTGTAGAGGTGAGTTCCATGTGGTCCCCTGAGCCTCATTGTCTAGCTCTGAGCTCGCTCATCTGTCCAAAGGACTCTTGCATGTCTCCAAGAATGTCATGCTTCCTTGTGGAAACCTTTGGGGGAGGGTCAGAAAACTAACCAGCTTGGAACATTGCCCCACCACTCCCTTGCCAGTAGGGTCTGCCTGAGGCACAGACAGCAGAGTTTGGAACAGTGACCACGATTATCTTGCCCATGGCTTCTCCCTACCTTCCAAAATGCACACAATTAGCAAGACTCAGGGCAATAAGGCATGTTCAGAGCTGCTATCCTGTGACAACAAACCCTGGATATCTGTCTTACTCAGGGTTTCTATTCCTTCACAAACATCAAGAAGCAAGCTGGGGAGGAAAGGGTTTATTCAGCTTACACTTTCCACATTGCTGTTGATCACCAAAGGAAGTTGGGACTGGAACTCAAGCAGAGCAGAAAGCAGGAGCCAAAGCAGAGGTTATGGAGGGATGTTACTTACTGGTTTGCTTCCCCTGGCTTGCTCAGCTTGCTTTATAATACAACCCAAGACTACCATCCCAGAGATGTTACCAACCACAGGGGATACTCCCCTTGATCACTAATTGAGAAAATGTTCAACAGCTGGATCTCATGGAGGCCAACAGAAGATCCTTTCTCTGTGATAACACCAGCCTGTGTCAGTTGACACACAAAACCAGCCAGTACAATATCCTAATGAAGCTAAAGCAAAGAAGAGAATCTTAAACCTAGTCTTAATGATGATAGGGGCCTTTATAGAGAACATAAAAGTGCCTTAAGGAAATACAGGAAAATATATTCAAACAGGTAGAGGCATTAAAAGAGGAAGTAAATAAATATGAAGAAATATTGGGAAATACAAACAAGTGAACAATATTAATAAAACGGTCTAAGAACTGAAAATGGAAATAGAAGCAAAAAAAAAAAAAAAAACACAAACTGAGGCAACCCTGGAGATGAAAAACCTAGGAAAAAGAACAAGAACTACAGACATAAGCATCACCAACAGAATACATGAGATGGAAGAGAGAATCACAGATATAGAAGATATGACAGAAGAAATCAACATATAGGTCAAAGAAAATGCAAAATCTAAAAAGTTCATGACACAAAACATTTAGGAAATTTGAGACACTATGAAAAGACCAAACCTAAGAATAATAGGAATACAAGGAGAAGACTACCAGTTCAAAGCTTCAGAAAACATCTCCAATAAAATAATAGAAGAAAATTTCTCTAACAAAAGGAGGAGATGCCTATAAATGTACAAGAGGCTTACAGAACACTGAACAAATTGAACCAGAAAAGAAAATCTTCCTACCACATAATAATCAAAACACTAAATACACAGAACAAAAAAAAATTAAAAGGGAAAAAGGCCAAGCAACATATAAAGGCAGACCTATCAGAATTACACTTGATGTCTCAACTGAGACTCCAAAATCTAGAAGGGCCTGGGAAGAGGTCTTGCAGACCCTAAGTGACTACAGGTGTCAGCCCAGACTTTCCCCAGCCCAGTTTTAGCCAGTAAAACTTTCAATCACCATAGATGGAGAAACCAAGATATTCTATGACAAAACCAATTTTAAGCAAAACCTTTCTAGTACAGAGGATACTAAAAGGAAAACTCCAACTCTATTAGTCTAACAATACTTAAGAAAACACAAGAAATAGATAATTTCACATGTTAAAACCAATAGAAGAGAAAAACACACACACACTTACATACAAAAACAACCCACCACTACTATCAAAATAACATGAAGTGACAATCATTGGTCGTTAATATCTCTCGACATTAATGGACTCAATTGCCCAATAAAAACACATAGGCTGACAGAATGGATGTGTTAAACAGAATCCATCATCCTGCTCATCTCAGTCCCCAAAATAGTCATTATCTCAGTGTAAAGGTATGGAAAATAGATTTTTGAAGCAAATAGACCCAAGAAACAAGTTGGAGTAGCCATTCTAATATCTCATCAAGTAGGACTTTCAACTAAAAGCAATCAAAAGAGAAAGGAAAGGAAACTTCATACACATCAAAGGACAATTCTACCAAGTGGACATCTCAATTCTGAAAACCCATGTTCCAAATGCAAGGGCACCCACATTTGTAAAGGAAATATTACTAGAGTTTAA
The DNA here is from genome assembly GCF_000001635.26 of Mus musculus. Lineage (NCBI taxonomy): Eukaryota > Metazoa > Chordata > Mammalia > Rodentia > Muridae > Mus > Mus musculus. The sequence continues at coordinate 7,345,166 of NC_000078.6, forward strand.
AACACACATTGAACCCCACACATTAATAGTGTGAGAGTTCAACACCCCACTCCCACCAATGGACAGGTCACGGTCACAGAGACACAAACTAAAGAGAAGAATAACAAAACTAAGAGAAGTTATGATTCTAATGGACCTAACAAATATCTATAGAACATTTCACCCAAACAAAACAATATACTTTCTTCTCAGTACTTCATGGAACCTTGTCTAATTTAACCTTTTAATTGGTCACAAAGCAAGCCTCAACAGATACAAGAAGATTGAAATAACCCCATGCATCTTATCAGATCATCATGAATTTAAGCTGGACTTATACAACAGAAAGCCTACATATTTATGGTAATTAAACAACTCTCTACTAAACGGTCACTGGATCAAGGAAGACTTTCCAGAATTCAATGAAAATGAGAATACAACATATCAAAACTTATGGGACACTGTGAGAACAGTGCTAAGACAGGAGGTCATAACAATAAGAGCTCTCATACAGAAATTGTAGAATTGTCATACTAATAAATTAAAAGTACATGTCTTAGTCAGGGTTTGTATTCCTGCACAAGTCATCATGTTCAAGAAGACGGTTGGGAGGAAGGGGTTTATTCAGCTTACACTTCCAAATTACTGTTCATCATCAAAGGAAGTCAGGACTGGAACTCACACAGGGTAGGAACATGGAGCCAGGAGCTGATGCAGAGGTCATGGAGGGGTGCTGCTTACTGGCTTGCTTCCCCTGGCTTGCTCAGCTTGCTTTGTTATAGAACCTAAGACTACCAGCCCTGGAATGGCACCACTCACAATGGGCTAGGCCCTCCCCCAACTCCCCACTCCACCCCATCACTAATTGAGAAAATGCCTTACAGCTGAATCTCATGGAGGCATTTCCTCAAGAGAGGCTTCTTGCTCTGTTATAACTCTAGCTCTTGTCAAGTTAACACAAAAAAAACCAGCCAGTACAATAAATCTGAAGGCTCCAGGGGGAAAAAAGAAAAAAGGAGCAAACACACGATGGAGGAACAGACAGCAGGAAATAATCAAACACAGTGCTGCAATCAATCAATTAGAAACAAAGAGAACAATACAAAACAATCAACAAAACCAAGAGCTGATTCCTTGAGAAAATCAACAAGACAGGCAAAGCATTAGCCAAACTAAAACTGAGAGAAACAGCCCCCAAATTAACAAAATCAAAGCTGAGAAGAGGTATAACAACAGACCCTGAGGAAATTCAGTCATTAGTTCTAAGTTCAAAAGCCTGTGCTCTACAAAATTGGAAAAATCTAAATGAAGTGGATGATTTTCTAGCCAGATACCAAAAACAAAAGCTAAATCAATACCAAGTAAACTACCTGAATACTCCTATAACACCTAAGGCAATAGAAGCAGTTATTAAAAGTCTCCAGACCAGAAAAAGCCCTGAGCCAGATGCTTTTAGAACAGAATTCTACCAGATTTTCAAAGAAAATCTAATGCCAATACTCCTTAAACTATTCCACAAAATAAAAACAGAAGGAACACTCCCAAACTCATTCTATGAGAACACAGTCATGCTGATACCTAAACCACACAAGTCTCCACAAAGAATTTCAGACCAATTTCCCTTAAGAACACTGATGCTAAAATAATAAAATACTTCCAACCTAAATCCGAGAATGTATCAAAGACATCATCTACCATGATCAAGTAGGCTTCATCCCAAGGATGCAGGGGTGGTTCAATAAATGAAAATCCATCAATGCAATCCACCATACAAAATAATAAATAAATAAACAAACGAACAAGCCATGATCATCTCAGTAGAAGCTGAAAATGCATTGACAGAACCCAACACTCCTTCATGTTAAAATTCTTGGAGAAATCAGGGATACAAAGTTCATACCTAAACACAATAAAGATAACATATAGCAGTCAATAGCCAAGAGCAAGTTAAATGGAGAGAAACAACGCAATTCCACTAAAATAAGGGACAAGACAAGGCTGTCCATTCTCCCTATGTCTTCAATATAGTATGTCAAGTTCTATCAAGAGCAATAAGACAACTAAAGGAGACCAAGAGGATGCAAATTGGAAAGTGAGAAGTCAAAGTATCACTATTCACAGATGGCATGATAATATATATAAGTGGCCCCCAAAATTCTATCAGAGAACTACAGCTAATAAACACCTTCAGCAAAGTGCATGGATACAAAATAAACTCAAAGATGTCAGTAGCTCTCTTTTACACAGGCCATAATTAGACTGAGAAAGACTTAGAAAAACAATAACCTTCACAATAGGCAAAAACAACTAAAATACCACGGTGTAACTCTAATAAGGCAAGTTAAAGGCCTATATGACAAGAACGTCAAGGCTCTAAAGAAAGATATTGAGGAAGATATCAGAAGATGGAAAGATTGCTAGGATAAACTTAGTGAAAATGGTCATCCTACCAAAAGCAATCTACAGACACAAAGCAATTCCAATCAAAATTACAACACTATTATTTACAGATTTTAAAAGAATAATTTTCAAGTTCATATGGAAAAACAAAAAATCCACTTTATCTAAAATGATCTTGAACAATAAAAGAACATCTGGAGATATCACTATCCCTGACATAAAGCTATTCTACAGAGCAATAGTAAAACAAGAAGAAGAAGAAGAAGAAGAAGAAGAAGAAGAAGAAGAACTGCATGGTATTGGTATAGAAACTGACAATTGATGAAAGAATTGAATCGAAGACCCAGAAATAAACCCACACACCTATGGACACTTGTTTTTTGACAAAGAAGCCAAAATCATACAATGGAAAAGGGAGAGCATTTTCAACAAATGGTGCTAGTCCAACTAGATGTATGCATTTAGAAGAATGCAAATAGATCCATATTTCTCACCCTGCAAAAAACTTAAGTATAAATGAATTAAAGACTTCAAAATAAAACCAGATACACTAAATCTAATAGAACAGAAAATGAAGAGTAAAGTTAAAATTGTTGGTAGGAGGGACAACTTCCTGAACAGTACACCAATGACACAGGCACTAAGGTCAAGAATTAATAAATAGGACCCTCATGAAACCCTTCTGTAAGTCAAAGGACACAGTTATTAGGATAAAACAAAGACCTAAAAATGGGAAAAGATCTTCACTAACCCTACATCTGAAAGAGGACTAATATCTAAAATATATAAAGAACTCAAGAAGACAGACACCAACCATCCAAATAACCCAATTAAAACATGGGATATAGAGATAAACAGAGAATTCTCAAAGAGCTATTTCAAGTGACGTGAAGCACCTAAATAAATGTTCAATGCCCTTAGCCATCAGGGAAATGAAAATCAAACAACTCAGAGATTCCATCTTACATCCATCAGAATGGCTAAGATCAAAAACTCAAAGGACAGCACATGCTGCCAAGGATGTGGAGTAAATGGAACATTCCTCAAGTAATGGTAGGAGTGCAAATTTGTACAACCACTTTGGAAATCAATTTGGTGACAGCCCCAAATTGAGACCCATCCCATGAGCAAGACCCAACCCCTGACACAACTAATGGTTATGTCTGCAGACAGGAACCTAGCATAACTGTCCTCTGTGAAGCTCCACCCAGAAACAAATGGAAAGAGATGCAGAGACTCACACCCAAACCTTATATGGAGCTCAGGCAGTCTTATGGCAGAGCTGAGGGAAGGATTAAGGGATTCGAGGAAGACAGGGACAGCACAAGAAGACAAAAAGAGTTAACTAATCTGAAATTTGGGGGCTCCAAGAGATGGAATCACCAACCAAGCAAGCATGGCTGGATGGACCTAGGCCCCCTGAACATATGTAGCAGAAGACCAGCCTGGTCTTCATATGGGTCTCCCAACAACTGCAGCAGGGGCTGTCCCTGAGCCTGTTACCTGCCTGCCTGTGGATCCTGTTTCCCTAAATGAACTGCTTTGTCTGCCCTCAGTGGAAAAGGATGTACCTAGTCCTGCATGGACTTGATACTCGGGAAGAGAGGGAGATAAGTGGGGGAAAAGTAAAGTGGGTAGAAGACTAACATGAATAGATAATGGGAGAAGGAGGGCTGATACTGGGATGTAGAGTGAATAAATAAATAAATACATTTAAAAATAGAAAAGAAAGATATCAACCAAAGATAGTTAAACACACATTTTTTAAAAATCTTCTTTTTATTTATTTATTTATTTTTATTTTTATTTTTTATTATTATTTTTTTTTTGGTTTTCCCAAGACAGGGTTTTTCTGTGTAACCCTGGCTGTCCTAGAACTCACTTTGTAGACCAGGCTGGCCTCGAACTCAGAAATCTGCCTGCCTCTGCCTCCCGAGTGCTGGGATCAAAGGCGTGCGCCACCACTGCCCAGAAAAAAAATATCTTTAGGAGGAAAATGTTAAATTGGTTTTCATTGTACAAACAATATTTTATTCTAACCAGCAGAAAGTTAATTTTGTGGCTATCTCTATTTGGAAGTTAATCATAGTTTTTAGAATGCACATTTTGGCATTGTATGCATTATGCCTTGGCTGATGACTGACTGCATGTATGGAAGTGGTAGCCTTATCAATACATAATGGACCTACCCCCTACTGACACTGGAGCTGCTGTAAATTTGGGGCATAAAGCAAAACATTGTTCTTATGCATGTGGTAATAATGTGCAGGCTTATGATAAAAGCTCACATCCAGTGCAGTCATGCAGCCAGAGAAAATACAATAGTGTCTTCTGCTAAACAGTTGATCATGATAATAAACATCTATGTTATTAGTATACATTCTAACTGTATTGCTCTTTTAACAGCTACTGTGGAGTATATTTCTCTCCTTATATATAAAACTATTGACCAGAAGGCATGCTATGTCATATAAACAGCAGCTACATAGATCTGTGTTTACTGTCTCTTGATTGTATCAAGAGAGCATATCTCACGAATGAACTATAACATTTAAGTTCATATTTGCAGTATGATCTTTTCACACTAGTAGGATGACTTAATGGCATATTCTTCAGAATACATTCTTCAGAAGACATCTCCATCATTAACTGCATGTCACTACATAAATGCCAGGTTAAAATAGCTTGTCCTTTATTGTGGATAAATCTGTACACTGATAGTGAATTAACTTAGCTGAAACATCTATTTACTCAAGTATCCTACACTGAATATTTCTCTGTCAGCACCATCAGCAGAAGATAATTGACAGGAGACTAAGGAACTAGAAACTATGTATATTCTTCTCAGCCTCTGGATCACTACAGGGCACTGAGCACAGTTGCCAGGGAAGAATTCTTTTGCTTATCAACTACCTTACCTGGCTCTCTTAGAATACCAACAAGGCCAGTTGTACTAGTTTCCACCTATTTTCTTGGTTTCTCCAACTCCTGGACTACATGTATACTTAGGATCAGATGAAGAGAAAGTCTCCTATATCAGTGAGGTTGAGGGCTTGAAGGCAGTGAGAACCTCATGCAGTTTTAGTCTATATACCTTTCTAGCTTTCTAGCTAAGCCTTATAGAACCGAGATTTTTTTCTCTTTGTTCTACCTTACTTTATATTCATCTTTCTTTCTTTCATGAATATATTGCTTTTTTACCAAACTGCACTGCTCACTTCAAGGCTCCATGCTAAAACTGAAGCAGTAACTTTTTCAATACTGTTTAACCAGCTGCCACCGTTGTCTAATGAAATCATTTTAATAAATTACATATTATCTATTATTTGTATTGGATCTGCTTTTCTGGTCAAAGGAATGCATTTAGAGAGCAGTTTATACAACTATAAGACATGGAAATGAGAACACTGAACAGAGCCACCACACTCCCCTGCCACTGCTGAGCTCAAAAGGACCACAGACTGGATAATAGTGTTGGGGATTCAGACCTAGAGAAATAGCTGAGGTACATCTTTTACATACCAAGGAAGACCTGGTCTCCAGGTTCTCCCAGCATCTCTCAGTCCCTACCTGTTACTTGACATGGCTGGCATATCCCATCCTCTGCCCTGAAGTTTCCAGATGAGAGGCTGGGTTTCCCCTCCCCAAGAAGCCCTTCCCTAAATAATCCAGACATTTTGTGCTTCTCTCCCTCTCCCTCTCCCTCTCCCTCTCCCTCTCCCTCTCCCTCTCCCTCTCCCTCTCCCTCTCCCTCTCCCTCTCCCTCTCCCTCTCCCTCTCCCTCTCCCTCTCCCTCTCCCTCTCCCTCTCCCTCTCTCCCTCTCCCTCTCCCTCTCCCTCTCTCCCTCTCCATATTTTCTCTCTCTCTGTGTGAGCATGCTCTTCCTCTCTTTCCCTCTTTTTCTTCCCCTTCCATCTGTCTCCCCATGGTGACTTCCATGGCCTCATTCCTTGGGACCATCAAACTCACCTAAGAGTAGCTTACCAATAAACCTGCCTTTATATTTTAATTTTTGCTTAAATTGGTTCATTTCATAGGTGCAGAATACCTATCAAGTGGGAGAAGACGTCTGGTTAATGCCAAAGGTGGAAAAGTACAGCATTGATGGCTGAAATGAAAGAAAGCATTAAAGATCACTTATATTAGAAAACAATGTTAAATTTAGAATTACTAACTTGATGTCTTTCGTTGTTAGGAGGTAGCTCCTTCAGAGGACACATGCATTCTTTAATAGAAAGTCTTTATTCACTGGCCAACAGGATACATAGTGAAGTTGCCCAAATCATGTAGCCTTATTGTTCTTGGCTTTTATATGCACAATAAGCATGTCCTGGTTGACATACTTCAATTAGCAAAAGAAGTTAGTAATAAACAGAGCTACAGAAGAAGAAAAAGGGCAAGATCAGTATATTTATTGTTAAGGACTTTCTAAGCACTGTGGACTAGGATGGATTATTTGGATAACTTGTACAGATGTTGGGTCCATGCGCTAGGCTTTTAGGTCACAATAGTGCCTTTCAGACTCTAACATTGTGTCAATTCTGTAACTGACCTATTACATGGTCATTATCTGCTAATACAAAAGTGAGAGAAAGTCCTGACCCAATAACCCAAGGATGTATGGGCCAGTCCTGAACCAGATAAGTGTTAGGGCAACGGCTCATAAACTAGGCTGAAGGGAGATATATCCTGAAGATAGAGCCTAAAGAGTAACATTATTTTCTAGATATGTCTACAACTATATGGGTTTTTTTTTTTTTTATTAAGAATGCCCCCAACAAACAAATAGGTTTGAATATTCACCAAGGAGTGACACTTTTATATTAAAAGTATAGCTTTGTTAGAGTAGGTGTGGCCTTGTTGGAGGAAGTGTGTCACTGGGGGTGGGCTTTGAAGTTTCAAATGCTCAAGCCAGTCCCAGGATCTCTCTCCCTTTTCCTGATACCTACTAATCCAGATGGAGAACTCTCTACTGCTTCTCCAGCAACATGTCTGTTTCTGTGCCACCACCATGCTTTTCATCTTGAAGATAAAGGATTAAGCCTCTGAACCTACAAGCCAGGCCCAATTAAATGTTTTTCTTGGTAAGAGGTGCTGTGGCTATGGTGTCTCTTCCTAGAAGTAGACACTCAAACAAAGACATGGTACATTAGGCTTACAGCATCTTTAAGCTCTACCTTCAGCCTGGAACTGCTATTTAGCACAGGCCTTAAACTGCTTCCTCCATTGGTTTCATAAGACACTAAGGTTGATCAATTACTAAAAGACACAGAAGCACTAAGTGAGAGAAACTTCTGGAATTGTATCATTACAATTCTTTCTAGATTCCATACTTGATTCTATATCAGAGAAGCCATTCACATTCAATACCCATCAGTGCACAGAGGTTCTAGTTTAGGATTGAGCTGGAATATCTTTATAAATTTTTAAACATTATTATTATTCTGTGCATTCACGTGAATGTGTATACATGTTATGTGTGCATGGGTAAGAGTATGTGTGTGTGATGCTTGGCAGTGGTGGCACACACCTTTAATCCCAGCACTTGGGAGACAGAGATTTCTAAGTTCGAGATCAGCCTCATCTACAGAGTGAGTTCCAGAACAGCCAGGGCTATACAGAGAAATGCTGTCTCAAAAAAACAAAAACAAAACAAAACAAAAAACAAAAACAAGTGTGTGTGTGTGCATACATGCCACAATGTATATTCAGGCATCAAAGGGCAAATGTGTGGACTTTTTATGTGGGATCTGGGAATTGAACTTATGTCACCAAATTTGTTCAGAAAATGCTTTTATTCACTTAGTCATCTCACCAGTCTATGCTTTTGAGTATCACAATGGAAAAGTGATACACTGAAACCAGACTCAATGTCTGGAATGATCAACACAGCCTGGCATTGTGAAACCCAGTTAAGTCCAAAGGCTGAGGACAGGACTAAATGGTACAGGTGAAGTCCTAGAGGACAAAATATCTTGGTCAGAGTTGAGAATTGGTAGAAATCTACACCAGTCAGATAAACAGGGACCATAACAAGTAATTAATGCTAATATTATCTTAGATCTACACCAACACTTTCTACTTTAAAGGGCACTTGAAATATTTACTCAATGCTGTAGGCAGAGTTTTATGTGGTAGACTATGGTAGTGATAATACAGAAAATGAAAAGGGCCCACTGCTATAAGGCTCACTCTTTGGAGGAAAACAGACAATTCACAAGGAAAGAGATAATTGGTGCTCTGGACTATGAAAGACAGGAGGAAGACGGGAATGATGGGGGTCTGTGTCACAGCAGAGAATCAGCCAAAATATTGGTCTGAAAGTAGTCTTTAATTTGGGCCTCAGAACTAGGGTGGTAAATTATGCAAATGTCTGTGGGAGAAAGGTGCATCGAGTAATCTACGTTAGATTTGAATCCAAAGTACCTGGCTTATGAACATATTTCATGTTTCTCATTTTTAATTGCTCATTTTATTCATTTACATTTCAAATGATATCCTCCTTCTTGGTTACCCATCCACAATCCTCCATCCCATTCCCTCCTCTGTACCTCTATGAGAGTGGTCCTCCACCCACTCACTCACCTCTGCCTCATTGTTCTAGCATCCCCCTATGCTGGGGCATCAAGACTCCACAGGACCAAGGGCATCCCCTCCCATTGATGTCACATAAGGCCATCCTCTGCTACATATGTATCACCCATCTCAAAATTTTTAACCCAGAAATGATCCTGCCCAAAGGAAAGACAAAAACAAAAAATGAACAGAGATTGAAGGAAAGGCCTTTCAGAGACTGCCCCACCTAGGGATGCAGCCCATCTGCAGACACCAAACCCTGACACTATTGCCAATGCCAAGAAGCACTTGCTGACAGGAACCTGGCATGATTGTTCACTAAGATGTTCTACCAGCACCTGACTAATACAGATGCAGATACCCACCTCCAACAATTAGACTGAGCTTAGCAATCCCAATGGAAAAATGACAAGAAGACTGGAGGAGCTGAAGGGGATTGCAACCCCATAGGAAAAACAATATCAAGTAACCAGACCACCCAGAACTCCCAGAGTTCCCAGAGACTAAACCACCAATCAAAGAGTATACATGGAGGGAATCATGGCTCTAGATCCATAAACTTACATTTTCTTTGCAGTATTCTTCATGGTATTCTTATTCTCAGTTGATGCTTGACACTTGGGTACATCAAATAATATCCAAAGAAAGCTGTGTATTATGTGTATGTTCAATCTGCAACTTCTCTCAATCTTCCAGGCTAATGTCAGTTCCTTTTGAAGGGGCCAAAGGTATGGTAGAAAGGTTTAAGCAAAGGTCTCTTAGACATAAACCAGTATGTCAAAGGCCATGACACACTTCTGTCAAATGGACATCCTCCCATTAAATTACCTACGGAGGCTTCACATTTGTGGTATCCATCATCAGCCCAGCACTAGAAGGCATGCCATTTGAACTGTGATGAAAAAGAATGAAGCCAGTTTTGAACCTAGACAATGTAAGCAAACATGAATTGTAAATCCAGACTTTCTAGGTTTGTAAACTCTTGGGGCTGATATCAGTGCCCAATACCTTTTACTACAAAGAGTCTCAGTGCTGGCCTGGTTACCTGATATTTGAACACTCTCCCTTCCACAGCTCCTCAGTTATTAGACAAAAGGCAAATAGCACAACAGCAAATTTTCAGTCACTGTCTCAGTTTTGTCAGAACTTAGCTGCTTAAAGAGTTCACTTGCAGAAACTCATTTCAAGGGGGAGAAAGAAAGAACCCACTGAGAATGCTCAGTTGCTTCCATTCCCCTCAGTCAGTGAAGACATTCATGCCCCCTCAAGTTTAAAGCAAAACTTTGTGTGTAAGCTAGTTCTTAATATATTTTTGTGAAGTCTTCATTCATGGTAGTGGCACATGCCTTTGATCCCAGCACTCAAGAAACACAGGCCAGCCTGAGTTTCAGGACAGTTAGGGCTACACAGAGGAACTCTGTCAAAAACAAACAAACAAACAAAACCAAAAAAAAAAAGAAAGAAAAAGAAAAAGAAAAAAGAAAAGACAAGAAAAGAAAAAAAACAAGAAAGAAAGAAAGAAAGAAAGAAAGAAAGAAAGAAAGAAAGAAAGAAAGAAAGAAAGAAAGAAAGAAAGGATAAACTTCATGAAGAAAGGTACACAAATCATGAATGCCTTTCATGATAAAAATCACGTAAACTTCCTATGGAGTCTGAATTATATGCCCCACATAATAATAACTCTCGTTTGCTGTCTTTGCTAATGCTGTGCAAGAGGAGTAAACATCATATACTAACTCCCACAATATGTACTCACTGATAAGTGGATATTAGCCCGAAAACTTAGGATGCCCAAGATATAAGATACAATTTGTTAAACGCATGAAACTCAAGAAGAACGAAGACCAAAGTGTGGGCACTTTGCCCCTTCTTAGAATTGGGAACAAAACACCCATGGAAAGAGTTACAGAGATAAACTTTGGAGCTGTGACGAAAGGATGGACCATTTAAAGACTGCCATATCCAGGGATCCATCCCATAATCAGCTTCCAAACGCTGACACCATTGAATACACTAGCAAAATTTTGCTAAAAAGACCCAGATTTAGCAGTTTTTAGTGAAAACACAGAGGTGGATGCTCACAGTCAGCTATTGGATGGATCACAGGGCCCCCAATGGAGGAGCTAGAGAAAGTACCCAAGGAGCTAAAGGGATCTGCAACCCTATAGGTGGAACAACATTATGAACTAACCAGTACCCCAGAGCTCTTGACTCTAGCTCCATATGTATCAAAAGATGGCCTAGATGGCCATCACTGGAAAGAGAGGCTCATTGGACTTACAAACTTTATATGCCCCAGTACAGGGGAACAGCAGGGCCAAAAAGTGGGAGTGGGTGGGTAGGGGGAGTGGGGGGGGGGTATTGGGGACTTTTTGGATAGCATTGGAAATGTAAATGAGGAAAATACCTAATTAAACAAAATAAGTAAAAATGGGGGAAAAAAAACATCATATACTCTTCATAGTTGCCATCGTTTCCTCAAGATTATTTGTGCTTCAACCATATTGCTGCATTACAAAAGAACTCACACAATATGTACTCACTGATAAGTAGATATTAGCCCAGAAACTTAGAATACCCAAGATACAAGATACAATTTGCAAAACACATGAAACTCAAGAAGAACGAAGACCAAAAAAGTGTGGACACTTTGCCCCTTCTTAGAATTGGGAACAAAACACCTATGGAAGGAGTTACAGAGACAAGGTTTGGAGCTGAGAGGAAAGGATGGACCATCTAGAGACTGCCACACCCGGGGATCCATCCCATAATCAGCCTCCAAATTCTGACACCATTGCATATGCCAGCAAGATTTTGCTGAAAGGACCCTGATATAGCTGTCTCTTGTGAGACTATGCCAGTGCCCTGCAAACATAGAAGTGGATGCTCACAGTCAGCTATTGGATGGAACACAGGGCCCCCAATGGAGGAGCAAGAGAAAGTACCCAAGGAGCTAAAGAGGTCTGCAACCCTATAGGTGGAACAACAGTATGAACTAACCAGTACCCCCGGAGCTCGTGTCTCTAACTGCATTTGTAGCAGAAGATGGCCTAGTTGGCCATCATTGGGAAGAGAAGCCCCTTGGTCTTGCAAACTTTATATGACCCAGTACAGGGGAATGCCAGGGCCAAGAAGTGGGAGTGGGTGGGTAGAGGAGTGGCGGGAAGAATATAGGGGACTTTTGGGATAGCATTTGAAATGTAAATGAAGAAAATACCTAATTAAAAAAAGGAGTTTATTCTTATACAACTTATCCTTTTGTACACCTTTTGTGCCAATTCCCAAATGAATACCTAGTTTCATTAACTCCTGTGTAACATAGGTATAATTCAAAGACCTTAGAATGATAACTCAGTTTAAATGAGAAACATTAAGAAATATAGAGGAAAGATATAATGTCAAATATAGAACCCTTTGAAAACGAGCTTATACCTGAGAAAGAAACTAAATGGAGATGTTAAATCACTAAAATCCAATGGGGATTATCCTTGACACAGGAGTATAGTCAGCTCTCCCTGTCATAAGAGTTGACTGGAGTACTTTGTTCCACTGTCTATTGATCATATAAACATTGAATTGAAAAGTATCTTGAGTATAAGCTGGTCAAATGTACAATTGTGAGCATCCTCCTAATGCCCCCAAACAAGAAGCTGAAAAAGAGCCAATCCCTAAGGGGTTGAGAGCAGAAACTGGGAAAAATGCTGACTGGAGACAGAAAGTGTGAAGCTGAGAATGAGGCCATGAGCCCCAATACTGAGGATGGGTGCCCTGGAAAGCCACTCTTGTCAATGATGACAGGTTAGCTATTACTTTATTTAACTGACACATTCTGTTCATCAATGACATTTTGGGTTCAATTGTGATATAATTTACTCCTGAAATTTCAAAATCTGTTTTTTTTTTAAATATGCAATATTCTAAGCCTTGGTTTGTTCCCTTATCTATAATCTAAGTTCCAATTTTCAAATTATTATTGATGGAATCAGATGACTCAAGGTATAACCAATGACAAGTCTTTAACATAATTTTCACCAGCAACTGTCTATTAAATACAAAAATATTAACTTGAAGAAAAAGTAGGAATGAGAGCATAAACTGCTGTCTTTCTACCTGGTCAGTTTGTGCATACATGTAGGCATTGATATTCATGAATCAGACAGAAACAAGTAGGGATGTTGAGCTGTCATCTCTATTATAATCTGTCCTTAAGCCACCTGCCCGGGACCCCTTTCACTATCAGCTAACAAACCTTCTAGCTGGCAGCTGCATGTCCCTCTAAACAGAACAAAGGTCACCAGAATCCTGGCTTCTATATAAAGTATCAGACCCTGAAAGCTGTTATGGACTCACAGGACATGTGACCAGTGTCCTCCTAGGGCTTGTACCTGTGGTATCTTTGGCAGAGGTCATTCGCCTTCTGTTTGAACACCATCCTTGACAGGAAGTGCAGTGCTTTACAAGCAGGTTGCCCTGTTATCGAGCTTCCCTGATCGCTACATGTTTCCTGTTAAACTAAAGCAGTGTCTCCCTGTAACACCTTTCATTGGTGTTCCTTCTGATCCTGTAGTACACACAGTCTAAATTCTTACACATAAAAATCATTCAGGTAGATTTCTTTCCCCTTTGAATATGGATAACTCATCAAAAATGTGATTGGCAAATGAGCCTTAAGAGTTATATAACCTCTTCTTTTTACTTCCTTAATGTTGCTTGAATAAATAACTGTGTGTTGAATTTTACATATAGCAGTAAGGAAATAATTGCTCATAATGTTCACCAAAAATTTTTGCTTATATGAATCTAACTTGATAGAATATAGTTCCATAATTCAAATTCAGCAACATGTTGAATCTATACTGATAGGAAATGGGATAGATGATATTGTTCTTAGAAGATGCTGAGAAAAGAAAGTTAAACCTGGAATAATGGATTTGGTGAAAGTATTTGAAACAGTATCTCATGTAGCCAAGACTGATCTCAAATTTGTTTTATAAAAGTAAATGACCTTAAGTTCCTGATCTTCTTATATCGACTTCCCAAGTGCTGAGATTGCAAGCATATGTCATTTGGTTTATACAGTGCTTGGGATTTAATCTAGGGTCTTATGCATGCTAGGCAGGAACTCTATCACTGAACTGCATTCCTAGCTCAGAATATGGGCTGTGCAGTCAACCTGCCATAATGAAAACTTTGCACTTCTCTACCCTCTACTTATTAAGTCACCTTGAACAAATCTACTTTTTCAGCATCATTTTTCTTATTTTTTAATAGTTTATTAAGAATTTTATATGAGAAAAATTACGACTATTTAACTCAGTAACACAGAGTACATAACCAATAAAAATAAATTGTATAATAATAGTTATTATTTTGATTACTGTTATTCTGGACTCTCCCTGACCTAATTTAAGCATGAAATCCATTTTCCCCCCAAATCTGTCAGGGTCACATAAGTCGGGGTAGAAAATCAACTTTAAAGCATTTAACTTTAAATACTGTGAGTCTGTTAACAGGCCCAATCTGTCCCCATGTCACAGGCCTGATTAAATAAGGAGCCAAGCCTCCAGCAAAACACAAGACCTTTTCTTGCAAATAGTTCCCACAGGAGGTAATTCCTATATTCCAAAGATGTCGTCTGCTCAGAATATATCTAGATTCCTTATAGAAAAGATTTGAGAGCAAGCTGAACTTTGAAAGTGAGGTCTCAGTGGTAGCAAATTGTGCCTTTTGTTGCCAAAAATAAAACTCACTCTTACTCAGAAGTCATTTGGAGTCAAGTCTGCTGAATAAACTGAGCGACAGAGGTGGGTTTAGCTTTGTGTTATCCACAGCACTGGGCCGTTTTCACGTGTGGGAGCTCATGAGTGAGCTCCCAAAACAGTTCCCCAAAGGAATTCCCATCATAGTTTTGGATTGTTGTCTCATGACTAAGCCTATTCCTGAAAGGAATTTCATTCAAGAAAGACTCCATTTATTTGAAGGCATAAATTCTTACTTGTTTGTTAGAAACTAAAAGTCAATCCCTGTAACTTACCTAAAGGCAACACTTTGGTAAAATGTCTTTACCAAATGCTTCAGATTGTATCCTCAATCTTAAAGATATAGTCGTGTCCTATGAAGAGTTTAAAATGCAGACAGGGAAAAAGAGCTAGTAATGATGCCATGGGAACTGATTCATGTACAGGGTGTAATGAGAAGGAAAAGTAGATGTTTAGACTCAACAAGTACACAGGGAGGCTAGTTAGAGACAATGACAAATGACTGACTTTCAATGGATATCTATCTAAGAGTTAATCAAGGAGATGGTAAAGAGAAAAAAAGCTACACATACAGAATACAGCCAACCTAAGTCCAATGGCATGAGACAACAGAGGACCTATATTTACAAAGTCTTAATATGGCTAATTTGGAAGTTGTTTATATTGGCATTGTAGAAGGACTTGCAGAATCATTATTTTGTAGAGGTGTACTGAAAATATAAAGGTAGCTTTCGCCTTGACAGAGTAAGCAAAAAGGCATGGCCAGGTTTAAAAATTAGAAAAATTATGCCTTAAAACCAGATATAGTAGTCCATCACTGTAGTTCAGAACTTGGGCGGAAGATGCAGTAGGATTTCAAATTCAAGGTAATCTTTGATTACATAGCAACATAGTTGGTTCAAGACCAGTCTAGGTTACATGAAAATGAGGGCTTGTTGAGAGAGAGAGAGAGAGAGAGAGAGAGAGAGAGAGAGAGAGAGAGAGAAAGAGAGAGAGATACAGAGACAGAGACAGAGATACAGAGACAGAGACAGAGAAGGAAAGAAAGGAAGAAATCCTAACAGCAGCATGAAGAATCAGGAGGGGGTAGGGGGTGGGAGTAGGGGTGGGTATGGGTGTGTGCACATCCACATATATACCAGTGAATAGTTTTAGTCAATCAGAGAGCCATCACATAGAAACTAAATGATACATGAGCTAAGAAATAATTTTAGACCTCTGTGTTTGGCATTTATTTAAGATTATTATCAAGAGATAATAGTCTATGTGCTGCTTATAATAAAGCTGTAGAGTTTTCTTTTTTTTTTTTCTTTCTGCAAATTAAAGAAGCAAGTAGTAAAAGTGCCTTGGGCATGACAGTGATAGTTAAGCATCTTCCTTTAGTTTCTTTCTCAGGTCCAAGGTGATTTTAAAGAGTCCTTGGAGAGTGCTGAGAGTTTCCTATTGATTCCATATGCACAGCTGCTCCAGGTGTGCTCCAATGGTGCCTATTGCTAACTACTTTTCAAGGAGGAAGTGTATAAGAGGGGAGAAAAGTCATAGTTCAGAGTTTCAAGGCAAAATAAAGAGCTACCAGGTGGGTTTGGTGGCAAGGGCCTTTAATCCCAATACTTAGGAGGCAGAGGCAGGAGAATCTCTGTGTATCTGAGGCCAGCATACTCTACAGAGTAAGTTCCCAGACATAATGAGACCCTCAAATGAAAAGGAAAAGAATAGAAAAGACAGACAGACAGACAGACAGATTACTTCCCCCAAAAGACTGATTTACCATCACAACTGCCTTATTGCTAGAACCTTTTCTTACACCATGAGCCACAGTGTAAATAAAAGCATAAAATGTTTCTTCTGGAATGCCCAGTGTATTTCAAAACAAATTAGCAAACAAATGCATAAACTTTGCCTAAGAGGAAGGAGGTAAAGAGGGAAGATGGAAAGGGGTTAGGGAGGGAAGAAAGGACTACCCATTTCTCCATCAAGTGTAATTAATTGCTAGAGAGAAGAGCTCTGGAATAGCTAGCAGCAATGTGGGAGCAGGCTCTGTGGAACAGGAGCTATGGCCACCGTGGCCCTGGTGACTGCAGAGGGAGGGAAAACAGTATCACAAATGAGCCTTACTCCTCAAGGTTCAAGGCCTGGCTCACAGACAGGACTTAGTGCTGAGAAAACAGCCAGGCAACTAGCTCTCCTATGTCAATAATTCACACTAGTGAAATATTTTAGCAAATTTACATTTAGCCCCTTGCATTCTTTGGGAGATTTGTTGGGGAAATGCAGACAAATAGGAACTACTCACATCCCTTTCCCTGAACGCATTCATAATCTGGAGGCAATTCCTTCCATCACTTGTAACTGTGTTGTACAGTGAAAAGGGTGGCATATCAAAGCACATGGACACACTGTGGAAGCAGGGAGAAAGTCCTTGTGGGTACCTGGCAGACGACATTTATACGTGTTACATTTACATAGGACACACGCAAGTTAAACAGGATGTACTAGTGCCAAGGCTTCCCCTGGGTGCTATGTCTTGGGCAGAGGAGTGTGATAGAAGCTTTTCCTTAGTAAAGATACAGTTCTCCACCACCACGTATATTCATGTATGAGGCAACACCAAGACAGTCACCCCTAAAATCTCCCTCCATCTAAACAGAGCACAATGCCTTGAGAAAATGAAATTGGATTTTATTATTTCATAGAGATCTGAGATCTCCCAGAGAGTCGGCCTAACTGAGGAGGGTGAGAAGGAGAAGGTGATTCGAGAACCTGCATTGTTTGTATTTACAGCAGATAGAGATGGAGAAAAGAGTCCTGGCAAGTGACAAGACAAGGGCAGTTACTTATGTATTCTGAATTTAGTCACAGACCCTCAAAATCCCTTTCCTGTTGCACTTGTCTTTGAATCACTAGAGCAACGCACCCTAGTTTGCTCTAAAATTACGCTGGTTTTGTTTCCTTCCCCAGAAAACCACAGTTATCACAGTAGCATGATTTGGAGATAGTCTAAAAGAGATCTGCCTTAGTTACTCTATATGTTGTAATGAAAGCAAAAAAAGGAAGTAAAGGTTTATTTTGACCCACAGTTTGAGGTTAGAGTCCTTCATAGTTGGGAAGGCAAAGCAGCAAGAGCTGAAGGCAGCATTCACAATCAAGAAGTACAAACTGATAGAAGGATGTACCCAGCTTCCTTTTTCCTTTTAATACAGTTCTGGGTTTCAGCCTAGGGAATGGTAGTACCCACAGTGGGAAGGTCTTCCAAATCAAGATGATTCTCAACCTAACGAAGTTAATCCTCCACAGATATGCACTGAGACTGATCTTCTAGGTGATTCTGTTCTATTCGTACGGGAAAGTATTTCCTTTTGATCAGAATAATGGATTTTACCTCTCGGGAGAAATATGCTGTTGTCCCCTTCTTTGTGAGTTAATTTAGTTTGGTCACTTGGTCTTCTGGTTAAAGGTGACTCACTAAGGCCTATTTACCTTAAGCCTCCCATGGTATCCACATGACAGCCTATTACCATCTATGAATCCAATTTATAGGAATCTCATACCATCTTCTGACCTCTTCAGGTACCAGGTATGCATATGCTATACCGACATATATGCAGGTAAAACCCTCATTTTTAAATATTAAAATAATTTTATTATTGCCAAAGAAATAGGAAGGATAATTATCCCTTTAATGAAATATATTATTCCTTTTCAAAAAGCCTATCCTTGGTACAAATCACTCTAGAATCTCACTGAGGCATATCCATGAAGACCTCTCCTTCTCTGAGGAGAAAGGGAGAGGAGGAGGAAAAGGAGGGAGGTGAGAGGGAGGGACTAGGAGGAAAAGAGGGAAGGGAGCTGTGATGATCAGGATGTAAAGTAAATAAATTATTTAATTATGGAAGAAGAAAGAATGTCCATGAGGTTCTGTTAGATCTGCTTACCATTCTGTATCCCAGCTCAGGATAATATCCATTTTCCAGATGTTGACCAGAGCATAGGTATAACTAACTTGAGTTTCCTTACCTTTTCTGAAAGGTCCACCTCTTCTTACTAGCACCACAACATTGCTCTTTTTTGGTATATGACTCCTTGCTTTATACATTGTCTGTTTTACCAGAAAGGGCACCAAGGAGCTGACTGTGATGCAATCGCACTAGGGCCTTTTATTTATAGGCTCGAGCTCAGGCCACATCATCATCACTGACATAGCAGGATGGGAAGGTGGAGCCCTGAACCTTGTTTCAGGCAAACATTTGTAGAAGCAAGAAGAGGCCTTCTACCTTGGCACACATCTGATTGGGGTGGGGAGAGCATTATGGCCTTTACCATAATTGTCTGGTGCTAGAAGCCAAACCATAAACTTCTGCTTTCCTCCTGATTGGTGGTTGTTAAGAAGTGAAATGTCAGGGGCAGGCTTGTACCCTGGAAGAGTAGATTTTTTTGGAGAATAACCTGAAAACTGCTGCTAGACACAGGTTTTATTGGGAAGTAACCTGGAAACTGGTGCTAGGTGTCAGTTTGTTAATTGAGTTCAACCTTAGGTCAGGTTCTCTAAGGTAGAGTCTGAACCCAAAAGATCTGGTTTGTTACCTCCAGGTACTGAATGAACATGCCAGCCTACATGAACAGCATGACGTTCTCAGATATAGAGCTATCCAGCTTACTTGCCCTGTCATTTTTCCCTTAAGTATTAGTAAAATTACACTCCAGCTGAGTCCTTTCTTTAATTTATTTAATAAGAAAATTAAAAATCACCAGATATTGGAACTAGAGCAATGGCTCAGTGACTAAAAGCACTCACTATTCTTGCAGAGGACTTTGTCCGCATCATCCACATGACAGCCTATAAACATCTATGAATCCAGTTCATAGGAATCTGATACCACTTTTGAACTCTGCAGGCACTTGGTATGCATAAGGTACACCTACATAAATGCAGGTAAACACTCATTTACATAAAATATTTTTTAATTATTGAAAAACAGTACACTGACCCCCAAGATGGGACACCAATTTTCCAATAATATGTGTCACCTGAAGTGGGAATCCTCAAATTTTCTGTTTACAACTCTAGATCTCATTGAGTTGACAATTGAAATTTATCATCATGAGCTCCATGAAAGAAAGAAAGAAAGAAAGAGAGAGAGAGAGAGAGAGAGAGAGAAAGAAAGAAAGAAAGAAAGAAAGAAAGAAAGAAAGAAAGAAAGAAAAAAAGAAAGAAAGAAAGAAAAAAAGAAAGAAAGAAAAGAAGAAAGGAGCAAAGAGTTGTATTTGAACTTGAAGGAGAAGTACTTCTTTTGTATCGTGGACACTGGGAATTCTAGTCTAAAACCAAATCCATACACATGTGAAACCTCTTAATATGAACACACAATTCATACCCATGCATAGTAAGACGAGGTCAGCATGCTTCATAGAGGAGACATGAAAAGACCACAGTGCAGGAAGGTAGGTCTCAGTCCATCCATGATAACTGACAGGGTAAGTTTGCAAAGTTTCATTCTGCCAAAAGCAAGCACACCCTCACTGCCCCATTGGCTGCCAACTCTGCTGTGTGCAGATCTGCTGCCTCTCTTTGTCTTCTTCCTCAGAGACCACAGAATAAATATATTTACATGTATTTACACAATACTTAGAATATGAAGATAACTTGAAAACTGTAGGAGAATTCATCTAACCAGTTGTTAAAATAGTGGCTGACATTTATTGAGAGTGTTTTATGTGAATTAACTAATTCATTTGTTACATACTGTTGATGATTTTTAAAAAAAAGAATTAACGAAGTTATTCTTTGACTTCAACAATAAGATGGGAATAATTATAATCCTTGTTGTAAACATGAGGGATGGGAAGCTGAGCAATGGGCCCAGGGTTGAAAAGTGTTAAGTAGAGAAGTCCAATTTGACTCTTAGTCTTTTGACACAGATGTGTCATGGTTTTGAGTACAAAATTAGAAGTGGATAAACAATGATTAAAAGGACTTCAAAAGCATTGAATTTCTAAATGTTTCTCTTGGGGTAAGAGCCTTCCTTTTCTTGAAAGATTCTTTTTATAGTATGTTTAAAGCATATATATGAACATACATATGACCTGTTATACATACTTCACATTCGTGACTTCAAGGTGATTCTGTTACAATAGTATCAAAGGTCCATGGGTCCATGGGGCAACTCCTTCATGAACTGCTCCTGGAAGGAGGATGCGGTCTAATTGCAGGCACAGATAGTTCAGTCTAAATTCCCTCCCAAGAAGGAAGGACTGAAACCATGAATGTTCCCTGGTGACTTTTCACTTTAGGAACCTTGTTTGTAGGTTGCTTTGTACTCCTCTAGAGTTCTGACTTTATAAGGCAAGCCTGACATAAGTAAAGTGAAACAAAGACCAGATGTAGTAAGATATTCACTACTTTGCTATCCTTAGGGTCATCTAGCCACTACCTTAAGATGAATTAATCTCCCCAAAAACAGCAATAAAGGAGAGGAAGCAGTATGATGTGAGAAAATGGGGAATCAAATTTGAATAGACAAACACAAGAAATAAGCAGCCTTAAGAGACCCCATGATTGAGGCTGGTGTAGCGGGAGGATGAGAAAGGTTGACAGAGAATGGACAGTGGAGGCAGGGGTTGGTTGGCACAATGGATTCAATGGGACTACTGTGAGCATATGATGGGTTACTTCTTCTTGGCATAGACAGTGAGCCAGACACTCTGCTAGGCACAGGAGACCCAAAAGAAATCAGCATATGTCAAAACAAACATGGGAGGGAGAGAGAACTTTTGAGAATGCTTTCAACGATGCCATTCACCATCAGTCAATCATAGCTAATTAAAGACATCGGAAAGAACATTAGAATCTTTCTTGGTGTGGTAACTGGGAAGAAAGAGGTCGACAGGGACACAGAATCCTTCAGTCCAACTGTTCATCCAACTGTGTGCTCAGCAGGTGTATCTGGAGACAGTTGTTGTGGACAGATTACTCATTAATGTCAGAAATTGGGAGGGGGAGCCAGAAATGGCATGGAAAAAAATCTCTGAATGTAAAAGAAGCTAAGGGACAGTACAGAGTTCAGGGAAGGTTTTACTCTTCTGAGCTCTTATTGGAGGGTTTTTACAAACAACAGGGTTGGAGGCTCCATTGACAGAGTGGCCACCTGCTGGATGAGAGCAGTGCTTGAAGGTCATGTGGGAGGGAGAGTGGTTTATTCTTAAAAAGTGCCACAATCTAAAGAATAGTCTGATTCCTTCTCACATTTTTCATTAAGTTTTCAGCAAGTTTTTGGTAATATTTCACATGAAGTCAGATTAGTAGTGAAAAAGCACATGTTTCTCTCGGTCCTTTTATGTCCTGTTGTAAATGTTGTTGGCTCTTCAGAAGTTGTATTATTTTTGCCTCTCTTCTGGAGGCCTGCTGTTCCCTTAATTGATGTGGTAGCATTTGACTGGCTTGTTGCCCATCCTCACATAATCAGTATTTTCCATATCTCAGTTGTTGCTCCATTTCATTAACTTTTTTCAGAAAATTGCTCCCTATTTATCTATTTATAGGTTTTGAATGTGTGTAGTCTTTGTCCAAGCCCAGTATGGTTTCCTTTATCTCCTTGCTTTTGATCTTTAATTTTCCTTTGTTCAGAATCAATCATTTTTCCCCTCGATACTTCCCTTTGATATCTGCTTCTTAAAAGTGCTGACACTATAATTGGGATTTTTCTTGAATTTGTGCTTTATGTAAATTCTTCTGGTTATAGGAGGTCAATCTGGGAGACAGCAGGTCTCCAGTTCAAGGCTACTGATCTAGTGCCCCAGTACTGCCTCTAGCCTGCCCTTTTGTCACCAAAGTCAATTCCTTCAATCATCCCCTCCACTATGTAGCTCTATGCCACTTTATCTTTGTCATTTCCCTGGAACTATAGAATTTTCATAATTTAAAATCCCATTTCTTTCACTGCATGTCAGTTTGTTCATTTTAATTAATTTTTGACAACTTTCTAAAGATTCATTTTCTAATTTAATATGTATGTCTATCTTGCTGGCCTCTATGTTTATAGAGCAGATATATGCCTAATGCCTGGGGAAGCCAGGTTAAGGTGTTAGATACCCTGGATCTGGAATTTCAGATGGTTGTAAACAGATATGTAGATACTGGGGATGGAACTCAGGTCTTCAGTTAGAACAGCAAGTTCTCTTAAACACTGCACTCTCCCTCGGGCCCCTTGATAACTTTTAATACCATTATTTACCTATGGATCTAAGATCTTTAGGTTTCTCTTTCTCCTCTTTTACTGCTATGTAGAACCAACATTGTATTAGCTCCATGTGTTCATTAGTTTAATGTATTCTTTATTGCCTGGATCATTAAGTTCATTTGAGTGGACCGATTCTTATGGCATCTCTTATTTTCATACCTAAGCTTAGAAGAAACTGTGTCATGGAATTCAATATATATCTGAAAACTGAATGAGTGAACTGAAAGCTGCATTGACTCTCGGGAGTATCACAGAATATCTCACCATCTCCTTTTGTGTTGCTTTTGGTGATGTACATTTAGATGTAGTCAGGCAAGGTAAGGCTGTGAGTCTCTGGTTTCTCTGATTTCAAGATTTCACTAACTGTTTATAATAAAACCTTTTATCTAGTTAACTCAGCTTCTTGCTATTAAGAAGTGTTATCTTCTTGGCTCAGAAATCAAAATCCCAGGGTAAAGAAAGAAAGAGGCCCTGTGTTCCCTGTCTTTGAAGGCCTGTTTGACTGTCCCTGGCTTAAGCTTCCTGGGGCTAAATTATCTAAAACGGATCTTGTTGTAACACATGAAATGTAAATTCTAAGGACTAAAAGGGCACTTGCCAGTGCCTGAGAAAGCTGTAGTTCTGGGGAATGGCAATGCAAGTTATAAGCAAAACATACACTCATGCCTTTTATATCTGAGATGATGTTTTTCAATCCTCTCTAGGCTTCTCATGAGTACTGGCTGCACACTAGCTCATACAGGATCACCATATTTCATGTGAAAGCACAGGATACTAATAGGGCCACACTGGCTCATGACTGACGGTCTCTTTCTACGTAAAGCAATATGGTCAGTCACTCATTTCCCTCTGGAATTGTGTCATTTGCTTGTTCCCAGACTTGATTCTTGCTATCACATATCACAGGGCAAGTGCATACTTTGAATTTTCTCTGATTTTGAATTAGTTGATAAAAGTGCTCCCAACTCCACAGCATTGCATCAGTATTCTGAGGTCTCACTACAAGACATTCAAGTCCCTTTAGTATTGCAAAACTGGGTCATGATGCCAAGCTCAAGTATATCTGTCCCCTTGTATAAAGGCATTCCTTGCTCCCTGTTCTCATCAAGTTGGATGCAATGCCCCGGCTAGGAAGTAAAACTCTTATGCCACAGTCATTGGTCCATTGCTGCTGCCATATACTTCTTCTGATACTAGTAGAACAGGTATTTGGCCTTCACCAAGCTCCAACGGTCACAAGAGACCCCCAGTGTGACCAAAGGCAGCTACATCTTCTACACCTTGAATTATATTGCAGGCTACTCCATTTCATGACCTCTATTCGCCTTTGAGTTATATTTTCTTACAGGAAAATCAGAACAAGGTAACTTACCACACAGTCTCATAGAGATTTCAATAGATGTATGTCTCCTTTGTTCTTTATTTATTCCATCTTTGTTGTAAACCTTACTTCCCAGGGTTCTATGAGAAAAAGTCTGAGACGAAAGGCTCGATACTTCTGAGTGTCCTCTCCCCCTTGCATTTTACTTCATTCACTTGGACTGTCTTTGAGATACTCTTGAGAGCTCAATTCCCTTATCAATATTAACATTCTCTTCCCTAAGAACTTCAGAATATTGTGGTAATTGGGCCTCTTTTGAAACTGCCTCATGGGCTTGCTAATGCTGCTCAAGTGCATTTGATTCCTAAAATAACCACACCAGCTTAATTGTGAGACCCCCCTATACCTTGATTTGTTGTTACAGAAGCATTAGCACTTCTGGCCTTTGCCACCTTTATTCCCCATAAGTCTTTCTGTTTATGTGTAGCAGTTCGGGTTTGAAGACACTTTGACATCAACCACTTCATCAAAATAACACTACTAGATACCAATAGGTACCATTTTATGTATCTTAATCTTCATGTAGCTTATATATTCAAAGCTGCCTTTCCTCCAAAGCTACCTGTTCTGGTTTTGTTTATGTGGTTGTCATAAAATAGCTTGACAAGGAACAACTGGGGGAAAAACCAGATTTATTTTAGCTAACAATCCACAGGTCATGCTTGTGGGGAAGCCAAGACAAGAAC
Source organism: Mus musculus (assembly GCF_000001635.26). Lineage (NCBI taxonomy): Eukaryota > Metazoa > Chordata > Mammalia > Rodentia > Muridae > Mus > Mus musculus. Next base: position 7,370,182 of record NC_000078.6, read on the forward strand.
TTCAGTCAGTCATATCACATCCACAGCCAGGAGCATGAGCAATGAATACATGAATGCTACTATGCTTCACTTGATTTCACCATTGCTATACAGCTTAAGACCCTGCCTAGGGAATGGTGCCACCCAGAGTATACTAAATCTTCTAACATTGATTTAATTAAGACAATCCCTCCCAGAGCAATCTAATTCAGAAAATTCCTCATTGAAACTCTCTTCCCAGGTGATCCTAAGTTGTGTTAATTTACAACTACACGTGTTGCACAATATGAAGGGGACTCAGTTATTACTTTTTACAATTCAAATATATAGCACTGATTTTCAAAATATCTGGGTCATGTTAATAAAGAAATGTAGATAAGATAGCCTAAGCCTAATCATAACTATACTTTATTAAGGAATTTGAAATGTTAGTCAAGTTTGGTAACCTTATAACTTCTTTGTAAACAGTCAGAAGTCTGACAAGAGATGATTTTGTTAGTCTTTCCTCCTAACAAAGAACTGCAAGGAGGAGAAACAATTTTAAACAAAAATTCACTCATTTAATTTTTGTATGAAATCTTATCCAGAGGAACAGTCCCATTTACAGGTTTAAGAGAATTTCAATTCACTTCGTTGAGCACAACTCCAGTTGCTTTGTTGCCAGGTCCTGTGCTGGGTTGCAAGAGGGATTACAGAACTGATTACAAACCAGACCTAAAACTCACAATGTGCTAGGGAAAATAAACCTCAGACACAAATAACTAGAAGAGGGGTTGACTGTGATAAGAAACAGATAAAACATTGAGTTAATCCAAGAGAGTAAACAACACAAGCTAGCATTATTTTGAATGTAAATAGCTCTCTCTCCCTTGCAGATGGGAATAAAAATCAAATCCTCTTGATACATCAAATATCCAGGAGAAGACCCGAAGCACCCACTCAAGATATACCCATGTATGGGTCCCTAGAGCCCCAGTTGGACTTATTGAAACACAAGTGCTCTAGAGGCATTGAAAGATGTTGTTCCTAATCAGTAGCAGACTTTAGAAGCTTTGGTATTGACTACTGGATGTCAGGTCACTCTACTGCCTGGGTGGTCTGACTCAGCCCAGTCCCTTCTGTCACAATTGATGTCCTCTCATTTCATTAGGGGGTATTAGATTCCTATTTCCACAGGGTACATACAACTCACTAATGATGATTGCAAATGAGAAAGCCATGCACATCCATCTAAACTGAGATCACACCTTCACCCTTGGAATATAGTTGTGATTACATTAAAGAGACATTACAAGCCTGTTGCCTCTCGTTCTGTTTATTGTGTGTGTGAGTTGCATCTGATCCCTTTATCTCCCATTATACTGCTAGTATTTCCTTTGGATTCAAATGCGCCTTCTCTACTACAAAACAGCAGCACACCCAACAGTTCCAGTTAGGAAGTGAACAGGAAAAACTGCAGCCATTTAAACAAGCCAGTATATGGTCTACTAAGCACAAACATGCTTTTCTGATTCCCAACTGTAAATTACAGATATGATACCTGGGACCTGCCTTCAATTTTCTTTTAAAAAGAGAAAGCCTAGCTGGTTTAAAACCCCTGTGTCTCATCTTCAGTATCTCTTTTCTCTTAAGTGGCATATTTTCATTCTAGTTCATGCATAGAGACCTGATAAGGGTGATTGGCAGCCCTCAGAGATTGGAGTTGTGGGGTGTGCCTGGGTTAGAGGTCAAAGAAGGGTAATAAAAGACCACTATCTAGAATGCCACCAGAGGAATTTTCTTAAAGGAATACCTGTTACATCTTTATGTCTGTTTTAAATATCATGCATTGAATATTTTATTTTTATATAAAAGAACATTACCAAGTCTTTTATATATAACTGTAATTACAAAACTTAAGTAGATAGGTTAATCTTTATTGCCCTTACATTGTGGGAAAGAAATAAAGGACAGGGATGTGGTTAGGATGTGGAAGCTGATGCTTCGTAGATGGGTTGTGTCCTCTCCGTCTGGATGCTGCGAGCACCATGGATGTACCCGGTTCTAGGAAACATGAATATCAAAGTGTGTGAGTTGTAGACTTTGTCCCAGTCATCCCCCAGTGTTATAGCACTGCCTTTCACATGGACATCAACACATTGTCCTGTAACTGGGAAATCTTAAAGCTCATCTGCTCTCTGTCTGTGTGAACACAGAAACCACACAATGCCTGTCCCTGGGTACCTATGAGAGTCAAAGGCAAAAACAAAAACAAAAAAACAAACAAAATCCAAAATAACAAAATCCCCCAGAACAAAAATTGGGATGTGAAAATCACACAAAGAGGCTGTATCTGAGGTGGTGCTCAATAGGGTAGAAGACTTCTCTGACACTAACATACCCTGCCTGGAGGTTTATTCACTCATCACAGATATTATTTCCTAACTCTTTGTGTGAACCGATGGCTGCATGGGAAAACAAAGATCATCATTCAAATGCAGGCAGCTATGAAATGGAAATCTCCTGGGAAGTTGGTTATGCACTCACATTTACCAGTCAGACAAGAGGTATCTCAGATGTTGGCCTGGAAATGATGCCTCACGTTCTTGAGCAGGTTACTCAGATGCTCAGTGAGTTTTCTACCTAAGTCTCCATTCTCCATTTCCATCTTCTCTGATGCAGACAACCTTGAGATCTCAAAACTCTCTGTTTCCTGCTTCTTTCCCACTAGAAGCTTCAAACTCTTAAGCTTAGCCGTTGTTCTTGTGAAAAGAAATGATCATGGGACTGGGAGAGTCGGCACTGATAAACACCATCCTATCTCCCTGCATGATTGTATTAATTCTTATAAGTACATATCTGCCCCAAATCTTATGTTCTGGATCAAAATGCGTAATAATGAGCTCAATGTTGTTTTTCAGCTTTGCTCACAATCAATTTGCAAAGCCACTGATACACTGTGATTTCTATTTTCTGGCCCATCATAGCCCTTCTGGCTTAAGCTTACCACAGCATCAGCAGTACTGAATAAAACAGTTTCTAATCTGTGGAGCACAGTGGAATCTCATGAGCTCTAAACTATAGAGGTTCCCACAGTATGCTTTATGTCTGCTCATGAGAGACCCACACCAGGTCCTTGGGAAGGGAAAAAATTTTTAATTTGATTCCTTTGCCTGGTTTTTAAGACCATCATAAACTGTCATTGGTTAGTTACTAGGAAATAAGATTTAAAATATTTAAAGTAATTGATTTTTCCCTGTGTAAACAACTTCAGAGCTAAGCTAAGGGTTAGCATATTATCCTTACATTTCCCTTGGCAGACGCTGGGGAGAGGAGGGAGGGGTGTTTGGGAAGATGTAGCTATAATCTTTCCCAGCCGAAGTTCTTAATTACACTCAGGTCTTGAATCCTCAAGTTAACGTATTTTGCCCATTCACTGCTCGATAAATATTAATTGGTGTAGATGGGTTATAATTTAGCATGTGTATGATCTATAATTTACCTGTAGCCTATAATTATTTTAAATGTTTGAATAAGGAAATTGATTGGAGTGAAAAGAAAATAACTTATTTAACTTTTAAAAAATGTTATTATGATATAAGTCTTCATAAAAATCACCCAAACTCATGTGGCATTTCATGTAGACTGGGAAACTATCAACTACCATCTACCATTCCTAAGCAAGACTATAGTTGATGCTGAACTCAGGCTCTCTGGTTAAAAAAGAAATAGTTCCTGCTACTGACCCAGATAAAAATGAGCATTTTCAAAGAAAAAGAAATACCTCCTTAGTACATAAGAAAAATCCCCAAGAGCTCACAGATTTTACTTCCAGGGTGTTTATTACCTTTTCAAGTTTACTGACAGCTTTGTACATCTATCTGATGGATTTTAGTGACAATGCTGCCCCATTTTCCTACCATCCTCCTTCCTTTCCTGGTGGGTCCCTTCTCCACAAGTCCCCTCCTATTTCTCATTTGATGTGTGTTCTTATTGAATGTGGCCTCACTACATTCAGTGAGCCACACACAAATAAATGTGACATTTATTGAATTTATTCTTTAACAATTAAATTTGTGTATACAATGCATTCTGACTTCTGTGACCATGCCTACCCAAGCTAATCTTCCTCCCACTCCTATCACCACCCCCTTCTACTACAAGCAATTTTCCCACATTCCTTTTGTTTCTTTGTTGTTGTTATTGTTGTTGTTGTTTTGTTTTGTTTTGGAGAAACACTAAATATTTAAATTCTGGCTTATTATTCACCTCTACCAATAGGTTGATCCAGCTTTTTTTACCATAGGGTATAAGGAGATGCGAAAGGCACATTAGAAAGCTCTGATGGTAGAGTCTTAACTGTTAACAAATGAATGTTATTAATTAACAAGGTTGTGTGTAACTTCCATATATGTATCCAATGTGCACTACTCAGATATGAGAAAATGAAAGGTATTGTTGACAGACTAATTACATATACTAATAGAGTTCAGTGCAATATATCTATCCCCTCCCTACAATGGGCACTGATCAAAACCAAGAGCAGTGTCTGATCCAATCAGATTCTCCTTCCTGTGAATGGGAGAGGACAATTTTACTAGTTCCTTCTTGTTCTGTGTGCCTGGGAGTGCCCAAAATGATTCAATTTGGGATTTTGCCAGACTTCCTCCATTTCCTTCCCAATATACATATTAGAGAATCAAGAAAGAAAGCTCATCGGAGAAAGAACAGAGAGTGAAGCCAAGGACATTACCATGTCTCTATCATAGCTTCCTCAAGCTGTTTCACCCCATCCGTCTATATCTAGAAGAGACCCGTTGCTCTGTACCTTCCAAGAAGCAGCAGCCATCATGTCTTCCCAACCCCTTTACCCCTAATGTCTACTGTTGATGTTTAAAGATTGTTATACTATTCCATTTTTTAAAGTGACTATACCTCCCTTCCCTCCCCATTTTTACCCCAAAGACATTGTAGTTCACATGCCACCTACCCTTCAAAACACTTCGTCAAAGATCAAGAATAAAACCATATGTTTAACTTTGTAGTTTTCTCTTGGAGGAGGAAGATGACAACACATCTGAAATAGTTTTCAGTCTAATAAAGCCAAACACTTTCATAATCAAATTGGCCAGCAGAGATAACTTACTGCCCTTAGTGTCAGGCCTCCATGACCTTGTGTGCTGCTGGGAGGAGGCTAACAATGTGCAATTAAAGGGGAAAGAGAAGGTTGCCACTCTCCCATTTTTTGGACATTTGCACCTGCTAGAATGCTTCTGTACAAACAGGAACACACACACACACACACACACACAGAGAGAGAGAGAGAGAGAGGTAGAGAGGGAGAGAAAGAGAGAGAGAGAGAGAGAGAGAGAGAGAGAGAGAGAGAGAGAGAGAGAGAAGCATCTGCAGTATTTGCCAAGCTGTGGGAGCACTCCACCAACCTCCAGTGCTCACTTGGATCTTGTGATGACAACTGCTATTCTTTCTGCACTGACTTCCAGGCTTCCTTGCTTTGCGGTTCTGATAGTATCTCATGAAACTTTAAAACTCTCCACCCTTCCTTCATTGTAGTCAACTTTAAATAAATTCAGAGTGTCACTTGTTAAAATAAATGACATTTAAACAACCTCAGCATGGTAGCTCATTCCTCATTATCATAGAGAGCTCTCCTGAAAGGTCTATAGTACATTATCTCTATGAAATGGATTTTACCTTCAATATTAACCTCATTGCTTAGGGAGAACAGGAGGCAAGCACTCTGGTGAGAGGTGGTGTAGAAATGCATAGGTAGATTGATAGAACCGCACAAGTGATGATGATCTAAAGCAAAAGCAGAGAAAGGATTTAGGTTAAATATTAGGTAGCAAATCTGAACCGCGAGAGAGCTCAGATGATTGAGCAAGCTGCCATGGAAGGCAGGAGAACAGGCTTTATTTCGGCTGCTCAGAGCTCACTGTTTATGCTTCTGTTGAAAGAGAAGTGACCTACAGGATGAATGCATTAACTAAAATGTGCCCCACTTGTGGACACTGAGAGCCGAGGTGCAGAGTAATTAAGGAGTGTGCTTCAGAGTGGAAATGAGGTCAGCAAACACAGTGCCTCTGCTCTCATGGAACTCTTAGAGACCCTGCAGTCCTTTGTGTGTCTGAGTGCTTACTGGCGCATGTGGGTGTACAAGAATGTGTGCATTAAGAAGCTTGAAATTGACATCAGGAACCTTCTGTGGTTATTCTCTATCTTAATCACTAAGGCAGGCTCTCTCATTTGAACCCAGAGCTCATCAATGATGGCTAGTGTAGCTAGCCAGCTTGCTCTGTGAAGTCCTGTATCTACCCTCTGAGTGTTATGATTATAGGCAGGCTGCAGCACCCACCCAGCATGTCATGGGTTCTAGGTGGGTATCAGAACTCTGGTCCTCATGCTTTGCTTGACAAGGACTTTATCCACTAAACTGTCAACCCAGCTCCAGAGACCCTGTGGTCCTTTGCTTATTCTGTCTCACTAGCCTTTTGAGACAAAGACCAGGTCTACTTCCACATTTCATTCTCGGTATTTCCTTCATTTTAACTTCCTTATTTCCTCTATTTTAAGAATGTAAAACCAATGGGTTACACTGTCTGTTGTTTTGACTATGAAGTTATTTTCTTTGCAGCTATATTCCCAGAAAAAAATATAACCAGTAAACAATGTTTGTATTTAATAACCCAATACACAAAGAGAACTTCTGCTCAGGCAGAGAGCTCTAAGTCATGGCACTAGAGGGATTCATCCATTATCAACTGAGTCCTGGAGAAGCTTTGAATGGTGAGATACAGAGGCATGGTTCTCTATCTCTAAAACACCTCCTTTTGAATCTTGATGACTAACATATAGGTCCTTTTTTGGTACAGACTCTAAATGCTGGGCAGGGGTATGAGCTATGTGTACCTTCTGCATAGGTATGCAGTGTTTGTGCTATAAACCTAGTCCTGACTATGTGGTGAGAAGGCTCGTGTCTAAAAGAAAGCTAAGCCTTTGAGGTATCTCTAGATTAGGCACAGTAAGGAAAGGAGGCAAGTTTCACAAGAAGAAGTATAAAGGATTTAGGACACAGGACATGACTCCTGAACTATTTCTTCTGCAGCAAGAATAAATAAAGAAGGTGATGTCAGGAGGTAGTGGAAAGGATATTCAGTATGAATGAGTATTACTTTTAAAACCTGAAAAAGTGATCGTATTTTATAGAGAAAGTAAAAGCATGGATGGAAAGTTTGGGAGTTACAATCTGCAAATCTTAATTTGCAAATCATTTTGAAACCTTGATTTTCTTAGATCCTCAGCAGGAGCTAGTTGCAGAAAGCACTCAAGAGCATTCCCTCATAGGCACAGGATATCTGAGCAGGAGATAAGTACACAACAAAACGCACTTCTATGTATCATAGCCCTTTCCTTACTGGATGTTATAATAAATGATTTCCCTAAGCTTGGCCATCTAAGCCCCAGTGATTCTAGTGAGCTTTCTGGGTCAATTTGATACAGGTTCAAGATACCTGAGAAGAGAGTGTCAACTGAGGTAACACCCAGATCAGTTTGCCCTATGTCTGTGATGAATTTTCTTGACTGGTTATTGATGTAAGATCTCAGTCCACTATGGGAGGTACCATTGCCTGAGCATATGTTTCTGGGCTGGATATGAAAGCTAGCTAAACATGAGCTTGAGTGAGCAAGCAGTGGTCCACTACTGTTTGAACTCCATGTTCTGATATGAGTTTCAATCCTGACTTTCCTCAGTGATAGACTGAGTCTTGTAAGCTAGAATAAACCCTTTTCTCCTATAAGTTATTTTGGTCATGGTATTTTTTCCCAGTGACAGGGTGAAACTTAAACAGCATCCTGTACTATTTCCCTCATATTAAATATGTTCTTATAAGACACTTCCCAATGGTCCAATGCTTATCTTTGGAACTCATACAAGTTAAATGATTAAAATAACTATTTACTAGCAATAATGAAAATATTTTAAATACTCTTTAAAGTTTTAGTTGTGAAATATCAATAAAATAATTGCCTAGTTCTAAACCATGTACAATTCTAATTAATTCTGTGTGAGACATTTTTTCAGCTTCAAAGATTGCCTTACTTGTATTGCATAACAAAATAATAGTATAATTAGGAATAAATTTGTCACTTTTATAAGTAATTCCTTTTTATTATGTGTTTGGAAGCAAAGCACAAGCATGATTAAAGTCTCTTTTAAAAGGTTTTATTAATTACTATGATTATTATGGATAATCAGGGTCCACAAACTACAGAATGTGCTCCAGACATGATATATAAACCACAAAACATGATAGAAAACCCGATATATCCTGGACCCAGGTTTGGCTCTGTAGTCTCTGTAGTCTGAGTCTCCCTATCCACCTTTTTACTTGTGGAAAGCAGGGAATGGGGCCAAATTTCACATCTCTTGCTATTTGCTGGCAGGTGACCTCCTTGTGGGACAATGGAAGAAACAGTGGGTCATGATCCCTTCAGAGATCAAATAACCTTTTTAGAGGAGTTTCTTAAGACCATCTGGCTTATCAGATATTTATGTTATGATTCATAACAGTAGCAAAATTATACTTATACAGTGGAAATGAAAATAGTTTCATGGTGATGGGGGAATCATACACTGCGAGGAACCATATTAAAGGGTCACAGCGTTAGGAAAGCTGGGACAGACACACACATGCATGGTTGTCCTTTTCTCAAACACCTCCTTTTGAATCCTAAGATCCTTTACTGCTCACAGTTGCCTTTCTCCATTATCTCTGGTTTTGGTTAATTAATCCTAGATAGAGAGGACTGGAAACTTTCTAGACAAGATGGTTCTTTCTTTAGATGCCACACCCACCTCAGTTATGTCCCCTTTCCTCCTAACAAGCTACACTAGTTCCATTTCTGTTGCTCTAATAAAACACACTGACCAGAGTGACTTTGAGTAAGAAGGGTCTTCTTTTACAGTTCTAGGTCACAGGCCACCATTGCAGTGAAGTCACAGGACAAGATTATAAGACAGTTGGTTGTACCACACCCATAGGAATGGTAGAGAGAGATGAATGCACCATGCTGGCTGCCAGCTTGTGCTCACTTAGCTCTACTCACTCAGGTCAGGGCCCAGCCCATGAAATTGTGATGCCCTCACCTCATTCAAAGAGCTTCTCCCTATCCTTATTCACCATCAAGACAACCCCTACTGACATGGCTGTGGGCCAACCTGATCTAAAAATGTCTTCAACTGAGGCTGTCTTCTCAGTTGATTGTAAGTTATGGCAAGCAAATAGTTAAAAATACTAGCCAGCATACAGAGTTACAAGCGACTCAAGGGCATAGACTTGATTTTGTCATTTCTTTCTTAGATCCCTAACTTAGAGGCACTGGCAGCAAATATTCAAGAATATTACTGAGCCAGGAACAATGGCATGTTCTTGTAGCACCAGATGAGAAAGATGAGGCAGGAAGACCACGTAAGCTCAGATGTCTGAGAAGAGCCTGTAGAATAGCCCTTAACTGCAACTTTAAGAAGACATAGTTATTGAATATATAAGCCAATTAATGGCATAATAAATCATTAATTTGTGCTACCAGATTCTACTTCCAAACTTAGACCCATATAGCTTTGTGTAGAGTTCTTATAAGTTCTACTCCTCATTATGGAATAGAATGTTAACTCCCCCATAATGTCTAGTATGTTCTATTAGAGAACCCATACTTCAACATAAAATCTGTCTCTTCAGTATTCCATCAGGACTTATAGCAAGACCAAAAGTTCATAGATCATCTTAGTCACCAGAGTAATTAGATACCTCTTCCTTCAATGAGAAAACCAAGACCCAGGTATGGGTGGAGCAGAACCAAACTTTTTCTGAATTACATCTTCTAGAATACGCATTTCCAATGCTACCTATTGTGACTTGCCAGGCCGTTTCCTCGGTAAATTGAGACTAGTATCTCAAGGTGGACACAAAAAATGACCATCAGATAAAGGGACAAGTGGGGTCACTAGGGAGATCTGTGCTCCAGCAGACATTCTGCTAAAAGACCTTCATTCTCTGTTCTGTTCTTTATATCCATACACATTCACAAGCATTCTTGAACTCATACCACTGCTACGGCCATCTGTCCACTTCTTTCCTGAGTATTGTTGCTCTGCCTATGTCTCTTCCCTCTGACGCCTTGCTGCCCTCTCACTCACTCAGCCCATTAGCTAAAAGACAGCACTATCTGCTAACAATGACTGACATCACTATCAGATGATGATCCACATGGAAACCACATAAAAAGAAACATTAGGCAGAAGACATGTATCCTATTTTAAGTCCAGACTCCGGTTCCCTATGCTTTCTCTATCTTGTTTCCTTTAACCCATCCCTTAGTCTACAATGACTAAGCAAACATTGATTTGTACTATGGGAGAACACTGGAGAAGAACATGGGCTGAATGGTGTAAAGAAAGCTTTAATCCTGCAGGGCAATGGTCATTGCTTGTTTTTCACAGTTAAGCACCATTCCTAAAAAAATTAACATGGTAGGTCTGCCCACCACAGGCAATTCCCAGGGCAGCTAGAGAAAGCCTCAATGTCCCCAGAATTAGGAATCATAAGAGATTTTTCTTCATCCTACCTGGATTCTCAAAGCATTCACCAGAATCCTATGGATGGTACCTAGGAATAGTGTTAAGATATGATTTTTCTCTCCTTTAAGGAGATCTTTGAAATCCTGCAAAATCTTTTCTAATATCCTTCTCAAAAATTGCTATAAATACTTCACCCACAGGACCAATAAAGTACTGAAAAAAGAAGGAATAAAGGAAATTTAAAAAATGAAGTAAGGAAGAGAGGAAGAAAGGGATTCTGACTCTGTGATAGCAGCTCTGCTGAGTGGATATGGGTATCACTAACATGAATGGAACTAACTAGTATCACTAACTAGAATGGAACATGAATTTCACAAGGATGTGATAAAGCACTGGGTCTGGCCCATATGTGAGGAAGCAAAAGAAAAAGTAGAGAAAACCTTCTTTGTGGGTCAGGGTACAGGCTAAAATTAGAACACTGGCCTTAGATCTGGGGTTGATGGTAGCAAATATATCAGCGTGCTTGAATTTTACAGCAGCTATTGAAAGCAAGGAGAGTTATAGCAATGACAGCTAGGGGCTCTCTTAAAATCTGTGTGATATTCCCCATCTTTCCACTATGATGTACTTTCTAGCTGCTCCCTTCATGTCTTGAGCTTACACATGGCTGTTTTAAGAGTGTTTGGTCAAAGATGTCCTCCATGTCTCCCCAGGCTAACAAAAGGGGAAAGAGAAAGGCAGGGGGGCTTCATGGGGCTAAACCTATGATTGTGAGAATATCCACAGATTTAGATGTTATCTTACTTGGGCACTGACGTTTACAGTTCGCCTCTTAGAAATTAGGTTGTTTCTTTCTTATATGTCTCTCAAAAGCCTGCTCATCGGTGACATCACTCACAGAGTCATAATCCCTGCATTATTAATCACTTTGGAGAAATGACCAGGTATCTGGGATGGTCAAGAATCTCTACTATCAAATATATATATATATATAGCTTCATACTTACCAGTTTCCAAAAGCAACTTAAATCCTGCTATTGTAACTTTTGCCTACTTTCTCCAAAATTTATTGATACCCTCAAGTTCTTATAGCATTTACTATATTAATCTATTCAGCATCTCATTGACCACTAGATTTATTCTTGTCTGAACTGCATAATAATTGTCACCAAGAAGTAGAGGGGGTGGCCCCCATGTTTCTTCTGTCAGTCACAGTGATGATGAAATGAGAACCACCAAGTACAAATTCATTTGTTCGTCTACTCTTCAAGTGATAACTTAGCACCCATTCCTAGGCCAGGGTTTAGTCTAGGCATTAGGGTTACATTCAACCACAAAGTCTGAAAGTTCTCAGTATAATGAGAGGATCGACCATACAAAGCTGAAACAGTACACAATGACATGCAACAGAAGTAAAGGCACTGGGGCCCATTCAGGGGAAGAACAGACTCTCAGGGATGGCAATGGGATTATATGTCAAAACACCTGAATAAATACTTGTTGACTAATTGGGGGAGGAGTAGGTGTCTTTGGGAATTACAGGGACAAATTGCCCTAATTAGTCAATGATGAGAAAAACATTTCCCTTTAGTGAGGGAGCTCATGGGAGAACAAGTGAAAATATGTGTTAATGATAATGAAAGAAAAAATTCAGACCCAAAAGACTCGTATACATCATGAGTATCTGACCAGTCCCTTCCATCTGTCTAGCTTCAGGGAAGAGAGGTTATCCCCTCCTCTCTGTTTTCCTCCCAAGTCCTTGGAGATGCTTTAGCCCAGAGATAGCCACACAGCAGCAATCCAGGTCCAGGAAACCAAGTGGACTCAAGCTCACAGTTGACAGGCCAAGCGATATATACAGATCTCTCTTAGAGACTCTGGTCTGACAAGGGGTGGGAGGCTGTGTGTGATTTGGGTTTTGCCTACACAGTTTATTTATTCTGCAGCATATGCTGGCTCAGAAAATGAAGGCAGTTCCAATTTTCCATGTTCATTTTAGTCCTCCCTTAATTCACATAAGGTGCATTCTGCAGGGTTCTTATCCTTATGGTTTATAAGGGAAACATCTGTGATATTTTTTTGTCCTTTGAACTTTTGAGCCAAATGGCTTAAAACTAAAAACAGTTACCCTCTCCCCTGGATCCACAACTGACAGCATGGTGGGTAATAATGAGCACCTTCTGCAAACTGGTGATGTTTTCATTCTTATAACTCAGTTTGCACTGTCCTTGGGCTTACATGTCCTCAATCTGCCTATGGATCAATGTCAAATAGAAAGAAAACATGGAGTGATAAGGAAGGATGCTTAGCTCAGAGGAAGAAGCAATCTAATCACATACATATCATGTGAAGCGTACCTAGTCCTGCTCCCAGATCGTGTTCCATCACTTTTAATGGGCTTCTATTCATTCCCACCTTCACAGTTGTTAGGACTACCACTCTTTCTGTAGGGCAGTGGTAACTCAGGATTTGTAGCTGTCCATATTAAATAGAAAGAGACAGAATTGGGTCTGTCAAACAACAAACTCCTAAGGAAGACTTGTACTTTTAATTCTATTTATGCCTAAATAGCAACCATAAAAGAATCCATTACATTAAAATTCATGAGAATGGCCAGCCACTGTGGTGGTTCACACCTTTAATCCAAGGGACTAGGAGTCAGAAATAGGACAATGAGGAGTTCAAGGTTAGCCTAAACCATATTGTGAGTGTGAGGCCAGTCCCAGCATCATAAGACTCTATCAAAACGCCAACCAAAACTAACTCTCATGGTAGTGAAACAATTAGTTCTAGAAAGTGCAATGGCCCATCTCTGTCAGATAGTGTGGTATTTTTTTTTATTGACACTATGAGTTGTTCCACTATCTTTTGAGTTTAAAGTTCAAGTGTATCAAGTCTAGTCCACTCAAAGTTTGAACTCAGTTTGAACATTTGACTATGATACACACTGAAAACAGTTAATTCACCACTCTGAAATCTGTGCTCTCTCTAAATTCCCCACAGCAAAACTCTGAAGGATTTCAGTTATTTCAAGGATCACATCTAGACTAGAGGCACAAATGATGGGAAATTAATGCAGAGAACTTGGATCATTGGGAAACTGACAGAAGCTGAGAAGGAAGTGAGCTTGGAACCTTTGTTGCACCTGTGGTGTCTCTAGCTTTGACACAGTCTTGATAAAAGTTTGGATTCCTAACTAACATGTTGACTTAAGAAAAAATGGGTGATAATAAGTTACATAGGATAAACTGAAGACAATGCAATGCTGCAAATGATAAAACTGAATTAAGGAAGGGAGCAAAGCATTGGGTGTGTGTGTTTTCTTATCATTGTGATGGAGACTAATGTGTTATCTCTTGCGCGCACCCTGACTCACCAGTAAGTACAATGCTGCAACATGATCCTTCTGCACAAGTTTATTGGGAGAGCTTGATTACAGAGACGAAGAGAAACCCCAAGCCCACAACTGGTGCTGCTTATATAGGCCTAGGAGAGGCGTGTCTCACACCCGGATTGGTTATGCATGGGTTATGCTTTCCACCTCATTTGCATGTCTCACATCTGGTTGGTTAACTTGTCTCTCATCTGATTGGTTAACTTGTCTCTCATCTGATTGGTTAATTCTCAAAACCTCATCTTGGCAAAAAAAATCTTTACTGCCTATGTATGCGTGGTGGTCAGCGGTAGCCAGCGCCACCCTGCATTAGCACATGTGGGTTCCCACAGTTACCCAAGAGCTGCTGCTGACAGTGGACAGACTCTAAGACAGAGTCACCACATTTTTATCAAAGATGCAAGTTGGGGGGTGGGATGCAGGACAGCTACCAAATGTTTTGACTAGGAATTTCAGTTTCAAAGATTAAGTCTGTCAAGCCCTGGTAGCGTGTGTTGCCTACCATGCACAAAAGCCTGGTTTTAATCTTAGCAATGTAATAAATAGATGAAATTAATTAATTAATTAATTAATTAATGATAAACTGCAAAAGCATTTAATATGGAGAAGAAAACATCTTGGTGAGAGATTACATTCTAGAGTGGCTGCTCTGTCTTAGGAAATGTGTTTTGGAGGTTTACATTCACATGTGGGAACATAGCATAGACTTGAATGTTGGAAGAGAAAATGAAAGTTGCATATGGCCCTCGCGAATATGGATCTGTTAGAACAGTTACAAAAGATTCATATTTAATCTTATCCAACACTACCTAAGACTGGCACTACCTAAGAGTGGTATATGGCATAAAAATGTGTCCATTACTCCATACACCAGTACATTATGACTGCCTCTGTAGAAACATAGAAGAGTTCTCCATCATCCTCATAGAGCAGAGTGTCACTGGAAACAGCAATAAAGGTCCAAACATACAATCAGCACACTAAAGAGACCTACTCCTGACTGATTCAACTAGAGATCAAGTGATAAGTCTAGATTGTGTACTGAGATGAGGCCATAATTAATGGGGACATTAAATTTGGGGTAAGGTTTTCTTCATCTGAAAATTATTTAATATATTGTCACCTCTGCCTTGACTCTGATAGAGACATGGGAGTTTAACAAAATAGACCTCAACCTCAACAGAACTTGGGTTAGAGAATTTGAACAGCAGGTAGGAAGGTTGCCGAATATCCTCCACAATAATCACTCTTTAGAGCAGTAGCCCTCAGCAGGATAATATCCTCACTCAAGAGATACTTGGCACTGTTTGAAGGCATGCTTTATTGTCACTATTGAGAAGTCACTGCTTGTATTTAGAAGGGACAACTCAAGATGCTGTTAAATGTCCTTTAATGTACAAGCTGTCACTCTGCTCATAAAAATGATCTAGCTTCTGATATAATGTCCAAGTTCTAAGACTCTAGAATATTCCAGAAAGAACAGGGTTTTCAAAGGGTAGCTGAAGATTGGAGAGGTCACTCAAAAACACACACTCAAACTGCCAGGTTCT
The DNA here is from genome assembly GCF_000001635.26 of Mus musculus. Classification (NCBI taxonomy): domain Eukaryota; kingdom Metazoa; phylum Chordata; class Mammalia; order Rodentia; family Muridae; genus Mus; species Mus musculus. The sequence goes on from NC_000078.6 coordinate 7,385,681, forward strand.
TATCTCCATCTCGTCATCTCCTCACATTATGTACTTACCTATAAAAGCATTCTTTGCTTATACATATGTGAAATATGTATTTATGGCACACATGCGCAGCTTCACATAATATTCCTGATGTAGCAGCCGATCCAGTTATATAGGAGAAAGAAGGTCAGAAGCTACTTTTAAAATATTAGTTACTGTTTTGCATGAGGCATATAACCCTGCCGTCTTAGTTACTATTCTATTGCTATGAGGAGACACTATGACTAAGGTAACTTATAAATCATTTTATTGAGGGTCTTGCTTACAGTTTCAGAAGATTAATCCTTGTACATCATGGTAGAGGGCAGAGCAGCAGGCAGTCAGTAACTGACAGCTTGTATCTGATCCTGAAGATGGACGCAGAAAGCAACTACACCTGGTATGGCTTTTTGAATCCTCAAAGCTGGCCTCCAATCTCAGAAACAATTTCTCCAACTGGAACCAAGCATTCAAATGTATGAGCCTATAGGGAATTCTTGTTCAAATCACTGCACATTGGATTTCCTTTCTAAAGACTTACAGTAACACATGAATAGATTCTGCCTGTAATACCCATTCTAGACATCTGATTAGTGAAGATACTTTATCTTGTTTTAAAATTAAGTGTTTTACCCATTATGTCTGTGTTGGATATCAATTCATGTCAAATTGATACAAGATAGAGTCATCAGAAAGGCAGGAACCACAATTTAAAAATGTGTTTACAAAACTGAGCTGTAGAGTAAGCCTGTAGAGCAGTTTCTTAATTAGTGGTCAATGGGGGGGGGGGGTTCAACCCATTGCAGGCAGTACCATCCCTAGCCTGCTAGTCCTGGGTTCTATAAAAAAGAAGGTTGAGTATTCCATGGGGCAGCAAGGCAGAAAGCAGCACTGCTCCCTGACCTCTGCATCAGCTCCTGCCTCCAGGTTCCAGTCCTGCTTGAGCTCCTGCTCTGACTTCCTGTGATGGTGAATTGTGTTGCGGCTACACAATCTGAATAAACCCTTTCCTCTCCAACTTGCCTTTTGGTCATGGTGATTCATCAGAGCAATAGAAACGCAAACTAAGATGGCATGTCTCTTGACTGGGGATTAGACATTAGTTCTTTATACTCTAAAGTGATTCCATACCCATCACCCATATATTTGAAACTTCTTGCACATAATATCTCTATAAGGATACCTCCCCTGCCTGCCCCAATGCACTTTTCTTTCACATCCTCATATTCTCAAATTATAATATCCAAAGCTTGATGACATAAAATTTGTGCCAATCATAGCTGGCCATTAAGAACATTGAGCACAGGGGGGAAAATGTAACTCAGAGGTTTATCTGGTTATAATCACCTAAGCCAGCATTTCTCAACCTATGGCTCAGGACTCTTAAAAGACCCACTGGAAAAAGTATTTACATTATGGTTCATAACAATTGCAATATTACAGTTATAAAGTGGCAACAAAGATAATTTTATGGTTGGGAATCACCTGGACATGAACAACTATATTAAAGAGTCACTTCATTGGGAAGGTTTAGAAGTACTGACCTAAGCTTTGATGCTTATTTATGTATTGGGAAATGAAGTCAGCAATGTATGCATACACTCTCAACTCTACAAGAAACTTATTACCCATTTTACAGATGAGTAAACAGTTGCTCATGATCACTTGCTTTTAAATTTCAGACCATCAACTCAAACTCTGCCATACTGAAGCAACCTTCCTAAGTGTTTCAATTCTTTCCCCTCATGGCGCACCCCATCGATCAAAGGATCAGGCATGCACAGTTAAATCTCCCCAAGTCAAGTCAGCCTGAGGAGCTCTTCCTGATCCTTATCCACAAGTTCCAGGCAGATATCCCACTGAGAACTCTAATGCACCTTTTCTGATAGCCTCCTTGAGGGCCTGGTGAGCACGTGGCTCAGCAAGGCACAGGCTTATGAATAGTAATGAAATCCAATCAGGAACAGAGGCCTGAGATTTTAATTGAGCTATCCTTTAAAGGACCGCTTTTCTCCGTGTCAAGGTCATGTTCTCCTAGCTAGCACAAGTTATTTTATGTGTGTAGGAAAGATAATAGACACTAGAGACACATTGGGGACAAGTGGCATACGGCATGGAAGAAAGGAGGAAATATACGAAAAGCAATCATTGAAGTATACACTATAGACCTTCCCATTGATAATTGGTTTAAATTATTAAAGCACATAAGAGGTTATTAACTAGAGAGAGTATAAATTACTTTTTTTTTTTTTTTTTTTTTTTTTTTTTTTTTTTTGCTGAGCATGACTTTTCAAAGTCTCCCAAACTTCTGTGAAAAAAAAAGAAAGAAAGAAAAAAAAAAAAAAACTTCAAATTTAAAGTCTTTAGGAAAGAAAAAAAAAAAAAAGCCTTTAAAATCATATCACCAGAGTGGATGGATGAGGAGTGAGCAGATGCCTCATGAATTTGAGATCTTGTTACCTGCCATGAGAGTATAAAATGTGAAATGGTATTTAAATAATGCTAATGGTGCTCTCGAGAGCTTGATGGGCGGCTGGCAGTGGCCTGGTCTGCAGAGTCAGTTGTAGTACCCCTGGGGGCAGAATGTACCTGAGGCATGAGCTTAGCTGAGAACAGGTCCCCTCAGCTCTCAGTGTGGTGATCAGTCCCTACAGTACAGGCACATGGGGACAAAGTGGACGTCATGGGAGAGAAGCTGACTTCACTGTGGTCGCTGCACTGAGGTGCAGCAGAAGGAGCTCATCAACCCCAAGAGACCTCAGGAAGAGGCTGAAGCCTGAGGAAAATGAATGGCATCCTCCATCGTCCTCATGACTGATTGCTGATTTACACCCCTGCTCTGGGGCCCTTCCTGACTTCTCTGCAAATAGCCCTGATGAGCCTGCTCTTATCTAACTCAGCCCCATCTTCTGGGGCTTTGCATTAGCATTTTTAGGATGTACTGTTCTGGCAAGAGACCTTCTATCTAGTAAGGCCAATTATCTCCTTAGATTCCTACTTCTATCTTTATTCATTAACTCCTGATTCCTCTCTCAGAAATGAGCTCATTTAGGCTGCTAGCCTCTTCTTTGAATGACTTTCCTCCTTGCGGACTAAATCCAGGATCATTTTTTGCTCACCATTCCCTCTAGGCCTGCTCCCCTATTCCATGCTTCCCTCACCTCTGCCTTATTGTCAGTTGTGGCACCCCTAATGAAAAATTAAGATGGCAGTCCAAACTGTCCCTCCCTATCAAGCCCAGGACAAGGTTTGATTTTCCTGTCCTCCAATAGTGCAAGAAATCCAACAATCCTTAGAAAGATGGTTAAGTTGTATCAGTCATTACATGAACTAAATGCTATGAAATGCATGTGCATATGCACATAGATACATATGCATAATCATGGTTTCATTATTAAACTTTTTATTAAATTTATTTTTTTTTCTTTTTGGCCTGATTACACTGGAGATTGAACATAGGGCCCTTTTCATGCTATAGAAGAATTCAACCACTGTGCTATATGCTAAGTCCTCTTTTAACTTCCTTTAGTTGTCTGTTCGTTCATTTGTTTGTTTCCTTTGCAGCTATTTCTCCTCCAAGTCTGATGAGATTTTTCACATGATATCAGCTGCCTTGTTCTAAATCTGAATCAAGAGAATGTAGCCAATAAGATGCCCCCCACCACCACCACCACCACCACCACATATCAGAACTTTTATCAAGCTAAAAATCAGAAATCCTTTTCTACTACATTTAGAATTCCTCCACACACAAGAGACTGGCCTGCAAAAAAACATGTAATAAAACTGGTCAGATAGAAAGGACAGTCAGACCGAGCAGTGGTGGCACACGCCTTTAATCCCAGCACTTGGGAGGCAGAGGCAGGTGGATTTCTGAGTTTGAGGCCAGCCTGGTCTACAAAGTAAGTTCTAGGACAGCCAGGGATGCACAGAAAAACCCTGTCTCAAAAAAGAAAAAAAAAGAGAGAGAGAAAGAAAGAAAGAAAGAAAGAAAGAAAGAAAGAAAGAAAGAAAGAAAGGAAGGAAGGAAGGAAGGAAGGAAGGAAGGAAGGAAGGAAGGAAGGAAGGAAGAAAGGAAGGAAGGACAGTCAGGCAGAGACAAACAGTGAGAATAGTAATGGGATCACAGACTCCAGTTCTAGTGACTCTCCTCGCCTTCCTATAATTAGAGTATTAGTCTCTTGTTTGATTATGTGACCTTATTAGAGTTCTTCCAATAAATTCACTTCTTATCCAAACTGTTTTCTTCACTTACTGCTGCGTATATCCAAAGGACTCCTGAATATCAGGGAGAGAGATGCTTGAAACAATGAGCTCCCAAATATTAACAGCATTCATCTTAGGGAATTTTTTTTTGTTTTTGCTTATCTTCATTTACCACTTCTTTGAAATGAATCTGTAATATTTACATAATTTTGTGAAAGTGTACTCTTTTGTCACAATGATTTGTCTACTGATCTGATTAAAATAGAAATACCGATCAAAGGAATAATGAATGCAGCTGGAAGGAAATCCAGTATATATGAGCCACTCGACTAGAACTAGGTTAGGATCACATGCTTGTGTGTTTTGTAAATATTTATTAAGTTCCAAGTATTACCAGGCCTTATACATATAACACTGAGCAAACGTGGACATGATATCTGCTGAGCTTGGAAACTAAAGGGAATTTAATTAGACCAATAACCACCATAGTAAATACAAGGTTGCTACTGTAATGGGTGTTATGAAGAGGAGAAATTTGTAAACAAAGAGATATGACCTAGCTAGGAAAGTTGGGAATACTGAATAAAGAAAGTACTAAGATCTGGAAATAAGCAAGAGATCACTGATGAAGACCAAAAAAAAAAAAAAAAAAAAAAAAAAAAAAATGTTCCTGGGAACGGAGACTGTATCGCAGGCTCATATCAGCAGGAGGGAATATGGGGAACCTGGGACAGTAAGAGGAATCTGGTGTCTCTGAAGTGACAGCAAGGGAAGGACAGTAGGGGAAGAGCTAGAGACACTGGAATTCTCAAACCAAACTACACGATTTAGAATCAAGTCAGAGTTTAATTTTTTTCCTCAGGACATGGAGAGGTCATTAAAGAACACATGTGCTAATTTTGTATTTCTGTGTTTGAGATGAGTAGTGAGAGTTAATCTTGCTTGTCAACTTGATGGGACTTGGAATCACCATGAAAACAAATCTTGAAGCATGTCTGTGAAGGATTATCTAAAGTAGGTTAATTGAGGCAAGAAATTCAAATGTAAGATGGTACTATTCTTCAAAGGCACTTATCTCAGTCAACTTCCTAGCTGTGGATGCAATGTGACCAGTCACTTCAGGATCCCACCTGGGTACTGCAGCACCTTAATAGACAGTATCTCTCTCTTAGAACTAAAGCCAGAACAAACCATTTCATCTTCAATTGTTTTCATTGGGGATATTGTCACAGTAGTGAGACAACTGATATAGCAATAAAGTGTGATTAGCATTGTATCTAGTGAACTGCACTCTGAATGTGGCATGGAAAACAGACTCAAGATCTATTGAAAGTCCAGCTTAATTAATGACAGAAATCCTTGGACTGGTCATCTGTCAGGTGAGAAATGATAGTAACATGCCCAAAATTGGTTGTCATGAATATGGAGAAGAATCAGACATAGATTTAAAGTCATTGGTCTTCTTTCTGAAAATTTAATTTCTATCAGAGACAGAAATCCCTTTGTCATAGACAGAGGAATTTGAATCTATAAAAAGATAAAATGGTTATACTTAATTGAGTTGTATTTTGTTGAGTCTTGTTTATATCAGAAGTAATTAAAGGAAAGTTCACAAAAGAGTTGGATTTCAAACTATGTACTAAGGGAAAAAAATGGCTCAGGCCCTGTGGAAAAGGAAAAAAAAATCATATGCAATTAAGCAGTAAATAAAAGGTATTCTCAAACTGGACAAGTTATTATATTTACTTAACAAGGGAGTTAAATAAGGGAATGGGCAATATTTATAGAAAGTGAGGTAATGGGGAAGAACCATAGAGCTGACATCTATACAAGAACCGAGAGAGCATGCTATGTAGAGAAATATCGACTACTTTCCTTACCTCATTTCCCTTCCTCCTATCTGATTCAGATTTATGAGATGCATTGCTTCAACTAAGCTATACCCTGTAGGAATGAGAGGTTTTTGATGTAATGTATACACACGAGACCTCCGGAGCACAAGTCAAGGAAGGACATCATCTACAGAAGAAATCCAAAGACAGTTCAGCTCACATGCCCTTGAACAGGATAAAAATATATCTAGTTAACAAACATTGTATTGGGGATTGGTTCTAATGCTTAGTCTTGATTCAGCTCCCCAAATCACACAGGAATCTATATGTCTAGATGCTGAAGGTTCCTGTCCCTGATTGGTTTTTGATTGGTCAATAAAGTTACTAACAGCCAATGGTTGGGCAGGGTTAGATTTCCTGGAGAAGGAACAAAATGAGGAAGAATCTCCATGAAGGGAAAGTAGAAATATCAGACTTAAGAGCCCACTGACATGTAAAAGTCAGGAAAGAAGCCCCAGGGGCCACTCCCCCAATTGGGTCTGGGGTAGCAGAGATGCAATATAGATTTAGCAAATATTAACTCAGGAATATTGAAGGGGGGTATGTTAGCCACTTGGAGGTTCAGGGATGGCCCAGCCATTGAACAAATAAGGCATATTAAAAATAATTTGGGCTGGAGAGATGGCTCAGTAGTTAAGAGATAGACATACATATATCATACATATATAAATCTTTTTTTAAAAAATAAGACTTTAAGAAATTAGTGTAAGAGGATGTACAGGATGTACAGTACAGGATGTCCAAGTCTCTAGTAGAACTATGGGAACTCAGAGTCAAGGGTCTGGAAGTAGTAAATAAAGGTGCAAATGCAAAAATCACAGGACCAGGGAACAATACAATGTGTCACTCACAAGGTTATGAACAATAGCAGAGACATAGGCTGCTTGCTAGTCTAACATTCATAGATGAGGAATGTTATGGTCTAGAATGACCATTAATTAAAATCTTTATTACAAAAAAGGATAGTGCACTGAGGGTGTAGCTTACTTGTAGAGTACTACAACTAGGTAGTACTCCCCTAGTAGAAGCAGGCTCTGGGTTTGGTTTTCAACAGTGAAGAACAGTGGATGGAGACCTCTTAAGGTAGGGGCTGCATATCAGATATCCTGCATATCATATATACACATTATGATTCATAACAGTAGCAAAATGATACTTATGAATAGAAAGAAATTAAATTGTGGACTTGGGTCACCACAATATAAGGAACAGTATTAAGGGGCCTCAACATTAGGAAGGTTAAGAATTACTGCTGTAGACTGCCAGAGCAGATAAGAGAGCCATCTTGTGTCCCGTGTCCCTTGGAGATCAGTCTGCGCAGGTCAGCTTGCAGACTGCGGAGGCAGACTGCAGAAGCTACACAGCTTCTGGGACAGACCCCATTTCAGGTTCCAAACATCTAGGCACCTTCCCAGCCAGAGGAGAGGTGTCTGCCTGGGAGGGCTCTGACTGCCGGAGCAGGTGAGGGAGCCAACTTGTGTCCTGGGTCCCTCAGAGACCAGACTGCACAGGTGAAAGTGTGGACTGCAGAAGCTACACAGCTTCTGGGAAAGGCAGAAGCAACACAGCTTCTAGGACAGACCTCGTTTTGGGTTCCAGACACCTGGGCACCTTTCCCCACCAGAGGAGAGGTAGCCACCTGGGAGGGCTCTGACCACCAGAACAGGTGAGAGAGCCATCTTGTGTCCCAGGTCCCTCGGAGACGAGTCTGTGCAGGTGAGCATGCAGACTGCTTAGGCAACTCATCTTCTGGGACAGGCCCTGTTTATGGCCTTCATCTTCAGCCAGGAGGCAGGTCTGAACGCCAGACCTCTGTGCACCTTCCCTGCAAGAGGAGAGCTTGCCTGCAGAGAGTACTCTGAACACTGAGACTCAGGAGAGGGCTGGACTCCTAGGACTACTGACAGAGGCTAACAGAATCACAGGAGGAACAAGCTCCAACCAGAGACAACTATAAAAACTAATGCCAGAGATTACCAGCTGAAGAAAGGCAAACATAAAAATGTTCCTAACATAAACCAAGACCACTCACCATCATCAGAACCCAGCAAACCCACCCCAGCCAGACCTGGATACCCCAACACACCCAAAAAGCAAGACTTGGATTTAGAATCATATCTCATGATGCTGGTAGAGGATTTTAAGAAGGGCATTACTAACTCCCTTGAAGAAATACATAAGAATGCTGCTAAACAGGTAAAAGTCCTTAAAGAATTACAGGAAAACACAACCAAACAGGTGATGGAATTGAACAAAACCATCCAAGACCTAAAAAGAGATGTAAAAATAATACAGAAAATCCAAAGTGAGACAACTCTGGAAATAGAAATCCTAGGAAAGAAATTAAAAAAAACATAGATGTGAGAATCAGCAACAGAATACAAGAGATGGAAGAGAGAATCTCAGGTGCAGAAGATTCCACAGAGAACATGGACACAACAATCAAAACAATGCAAAATGCAAAAAGATCCTAACTCAAAACATCCAGGAAATCTAGGACACAATGAGAAGACCAAACCTACAGATAATAGTAGATGAGAATTTGATTTTCAAATTAAAGGGCCAGCAAATATCTTCAACAAAATTATAGAAGAAAACTTCCCAAACCTAAAGAAAGAGATGCCCATGAACATACAAGAAGCCTACAGGACTCCAAATAGACTGGACCAGAAAAGAAATTCCTCCCAACACATAATAATCAGAACAACAAATGCAGTAAATAAAGATACAATATTAAAAGCAGTAAGGGAAAAAAGTCAAGTAACATGTAAAAGCAGACCTATTAGAATTAGACCAGACTTCTAACCAGAGACTATGAAAGCCAGAAGATCCTGGACAGATGTCATGCAGACCCTAAGAGAACACAAATGCCAGCCCAGGCTACTATACCCAGCAAAATTCTCAATTACCATAGATGGAGAAACCAAAGTATTCCATGACAAAACCAAATTCACACAATATCTTTCCAGGAATCCAGCCCTTCAAAGGATAATAAAGGGAAAACACCAACACAAGGACGGAAACTACACCCTAGAAAAAGCAAGAAAGTAATCCCTCAACAAACCTAAAATAGGACAGCCACAAGAACAGAACCCCAACTTTAACAACAAAAATAACAAGAAGCAACAATAACTTTTCTTTAATTTCTCTTAACATCAATGGACTCAATTCCCTAATTAAAAAAAAAAAAAAACATAGACTAATAGACTGGCTACACAAACAGGACCCAACATTTTGCTGCTTACAGGAAACCCACCTCAGAGAAAAAAACAGACACTACCTAAGAGTAAAAGGCTGGAAAACAATTTTCCAAGCAAATGGTCTGAAGAAACAAGCTGGAGTAGCCATTCTAATATCGAATAAAAATGACTTCAAACCCATTGTTATCAATAAAGACAAGGAGGGGCACTTCATACTCATCAAATGTAAAATCTACCAAAATGAACTCTCAATTCTGAATATATATGCTCTAAATAAAAGAGCTACATTCATTAAAGAAACTTTAGTAAAGCTCAAAGCACACATTGCACTTCACACAATAATAGTGGGAGACTTCAACACCTGACTCTCCCCAATGGACAGATCCTGGAAATAGAAACTAAATAAAGACACAAGTTATAAAACAAATGGATTTACTAGATATCTACAGAACATTTTATCCTAAAACAAATGGATATACCTTCTTCTCAGCACCACATGGTAACTCCTCCAAAACTGACCATATAATTGGTCACAAAACAGGCCTCCACAGATACAAAAATATTAAAATTATCCCATGCATCCTATCTGATCACTACAGACTAAGGCTGATCTTCAATAACAGCATAAATAATAGAAAGCCAACATTCACATGGAAACTGAACAACACTCTACTCAATGATTTCTTGGTCAAGGATGAAAAAAGAAAGAAATTAAAGACTTTTTAGAGTTTAATGAAAATGAAGCCACAACATACACAAACTTATGGAACACAATGAAGGAAGTCCTAAGAGGAAAACTCATAGCCCTGAGTGCCTCCAAAAAGAAACTAAAGAGAGCATACATTAGCACCTTGACAGCATACCTAGAAGCTCTAGAACTACAGGAAGCAAATTCACCCAAGAGGATTATACTGCAGGAAATAATCAGACTCAGGACTGAAATCAACCAAGTGGAAACAAAAAGAACTATTAAGAAATCAACCAAACCAGGAGCTGGTTTTTTGAGAAAATCAACAAGATAGATAAAGCCTTAGCCAGACTCACTAGAGGGCACAGGGAGAGTATCCGAATTAACAAAATCAGAAATGAAAAAGGAGGCATAACAACAGAACCTGAGGAAATCCAAAATATCATCAGATCCTACTACAAAAGGCTATACTCAACAAAACTGGAAAACCTGGATGAAATGGACAACTTCCTAGAAAGATACCAGGTACCAAAGTTAAATCAGGATCAGATTAATGATCTAAACAGTCTGATTTTCTCTAAAAAAAAAAAAAAAAAAAAAAAATAGAAGCAGTGATCAATAGTCTCTCAACCAAGAAAAAAAAAAAAAGCCCAGGACCAGATGGGTTTAGTGCAGAGTTCTATCAGACCTTCAAAGAAGACCTAATTCTAAGTCTCCTCAAACTATTCCACAAAATAGAAACAGAAGGTACTCTACCTAATTCATTCTATGAAGCCACAATTCATCTGATACCTAAGCCACATAAATACCTAACAAAGAAAGAGAACTTCAGACCAATTTCCCTTATGAATATTGATGCAAAAATACTCAATAAAATCCCTGCAAACAGAATCCAAGAACACATCAAAACAATAATCAATCATGACCAAGTAGGCTTCATCCCAGGGATGGTTTAATATATGGAAATCCATCAAGGTAATCTCCTATAGGAACAAATTCAAGAGACATAAACACCATGATCATCTAGCTAGATGCTGAGAAACATTTGACAAAATCCAACACCCCTTCACAATAAAACTCTTGGAAAGATCAGGAATTCAAGGCCTATACCTAAACATAATAAAAGCAATATACAGCGAACCAGTAGCCAACATCAAATTAAATGGAGAGAAACTCGAAGCAATCCCACTAAAATCAGGGACTAGACAAGGCTTCCCACTTTCCCCTACCTATTCAATATAGTACTTGAAGTCATAGCCAGAGCAATTAGACAACAAATGGAGATCAAGGGGATACAAATTGGAAAGGAAAAAGTCAAAATATCACTCTTTGCAGATGATATGATAGTATATATAAGTCTCCCTAAAAATTCCCCAAGAGAACTCCTAAACCTGATAAACAGCTTCAGTGCAGTAGCTGGATATAAAATTTCAAACAAATCAATGGCCTTTCTCTACACAAAGGATAAATGAGCTGAGAAGGAAATTAGGGGAAAAATTAGGGGAACAACACCCTTCACAATAGTCACACATAATATAAAATACTCTGGTGTGACTCTAACTAAGGAAGTGAAAGATCTGTATGATAAGAACTTCAAGTCTCTGAAGAAAGAAATTGAACAAGATCTCAGAAGATAGAAAGATCTCCCATGCTCATGGATTGGCAGGATTAATATAGTCAAAATGGCTATCCTGACAAAAGCAATCTACTAATTCAGTGCATTCCCCATCAAAATTCCAAATCAATTCTTCACAGAGTTAGAAAGGGCAATTTGCAAATTCATCTGGAATAATAAAAAAACCTAGGATAGCAAAAACTATTCTCAACAATAAAAGAATCACCATGCCTGACCTTAAGCTGTACCACAGAGCAATTGTGATAAAAACTGCATGGTACTGGTACAATGACAGACAGGTAGATCAATGGAATAGAATTGAAGACCCAGAAATTAATCTACACATCTATGGTCAGTTGATCTTTGACAAGGGAGCTAAAACCATCCAGTGGAAAATGACAGCATTTTCAACAAATGGTGCTGGCACAACTGGCGGTTATCATGTAAAAGAATGGGAATTGGTCCATTGTTATCTCCTTAGCTTAAATCTAAGTGGATCAAAGACTTCCACATAAAGCCAGAGACACTGAAATTTATAGAGGAGAAAGAGGGGAAAAGCCTAGAAGATATGGGCACAGGAGAAAAATTCCTGAACAGAACAGCAATGGCTTCTGGTGTAAAATCAAGAATTGACAAATGGGACCTCATAAAATTTCAAAGCTTCTGTAGGGCAAAAGACATTGTCAATAAGACAAAAAGGCCACCAACAGATTGGGAAAGGATTTTTACCAATCCTAAGTCTGATAGGAGACTAATATCCAATATATACAAGGAGCTCAAGAAGCTGGACTCCAGAAATTCAAATAACCCCATTAAAAATTGGGTACAGACCTAAACAAACAATTCTCAACTGGGGAATACCAAATGGCTGAGAAGCACCTGGAAAAATGTTCAACATCCTTCATCAGCAGGGAAATGCAAATCAAAACCAGCTTGAGATTCTACCTCACACCAGTCAGAATGGCTAAGATCAAAAGTTCAGGTGACAGCAGATGCTGGCAACAATGTGGAGAAAGAGGAACACTCCTCCATTGCTGGTAGGTTTGCAAGCTGGTACAACCACTCTGGAAATCAATCTGGCGGTTCCTCTGAAAATTGGACATAGTACTAATGGAGGATCCCACAATACTCTCCTGGGCATATACCCAGAGATGTTCCAAATTATAATAAGGACACATGTTCCACTATGTTCATAGCAGCCTTATTTATAATAGCCAGACCTGGAAAGAACCCAGATGTCCCTCCACAGAGGAATGGATACAGAAAATGTGGTACATTTACACAATGGAGTACCAGTCAGCTATTAAAAACAATGGATTTATGAAATTCTTGGGCAAATGGATGTATCTGGAGGATATCATCCTGAGTGTGGTAATCCAATCACAAAAGAAGTCATTAGATATGCACTCACTGATAAGTGGATATTAGCCCAGAAACTTAAAATATCCAAGATACAATTTGCAAAACACAAGAAAATCAAGAAGAAGGAAGACCTACGTGTGGATACTTCATTCCTCCTTATAATAGGGAACAAAATATCCATAAAAAGAGTTACAGAGAGGAAGTTTGGAGCTAAGAGGAAAGGATGGACTAACCAGAGACTGCCCCATCCGGGGATACATCCCATAATCAGCCACCAAACCCAGACACTATTGCATATGCCAGCAAGATTTTGCTGAAGGGACCCAGATATAGCTGTCTCGTATGAGCTATGCCAGTGCCTGGCTAATACAGATGTGGATGCTCACAGTCATCTATAGGACAGAACACAGGGCACCCAATGGAGGAGCTAGAGAAAGTACCCAAGTAGCTGAAGGGGTCTGCAACACTATAGGTGGAGCAACAATATGAACTAATCAGTACCCCCAGAGCTCGTGTCTCTAGTTTTATATGTAGCAGAAGATGGTCTAGTCGGCTATCATTGGGAAGAGAGGCCCCTTGGTCTTGCAAACTTTATATGCCCCAGTACAGGGGTAACACCAGGGCCAAGAAGTGGGAGTGGGTGGGTAGGGGAGCAGGGCAGGGGGAGGGTATAGGGAACATTTGGGATAGCATTTAAAATGTAAATAAAGGAAATGTCTAATAAAATATTTCATTAAATTGTTTTAAAAAATTACTGCTCTAGAAGAGGTGTGGTAGTACATGAGTTTGTTTAGAGCCTAGAGGGATAAAAATGTTTTGAGATTTGAAGAGCAAAGCATAGCTTTGCCAGGTAGGAAATGTGTATCTGCCAAATGGAAAAAGAGAAAGAGAGAGGGAGAGAAAAGCAAATTATATTTGAGAAATATGATTTTGGAGTTATTACTAAGACCATGTAAGCAAGCAAAAATCAATTGTGCTGGAAATGTTATTTTATTCATTGATTTGTTTTTCAAATTGAGCACTAGGTGTTGGGCACCACTCCTAGCACTGAGGATAACACAGTGTGCATGATAGATAAGGTCTCTGGGGTTTTAGAGAAGATATTCCAGCCAGGCAAGAAGCATATAAATAAATATATATGTTAGGCAAACATCAAATGGTGAACCATTCAAAGAGGATTACTACTTGCTGATACATGGGAGAATGATAATATGATAACTTGTAGGATTTTCAAAGAAATTCTCAACAAGGGGGGCCCTGAAATCTGATGAGACATAAGTAGTGACAATGTTCTCACACTATATTATGAGGAGAATTCAATATTAAGGAAGGAATTTCAGACAGAGAAAGAACTAGAATCCATCACCTGAAATGGGTGCTTTTCTCAAGTAATGTGCCTGAGAAAATAAATGAAGATCAAGGTAGCAAGAGTCTTGTGATGAAATCCATAGGAGTTGTAGGATATTTTTTTCTTGGTAAAGAAAGGACAGTATAGTCTTAGGATTCTGTGAACTAGTTGATATTTCAGAGATAGTTTACAATTAGTTATGATAGAGATATTTACACCAGGAAAGTAGACAAATGCTATAAATTAGGTTTTCTTTCAATCAATCTCCAGGCATTACTCCCATTCTACCTCCATTCAGAAAGCTTGCTGAACATTTATAGGATGGCCCAGACTAGAGACAATATATTCATTTGTGTTTTATTAGTTAGGGAGTGAGGAAAATCTGAAGCTACTGCTTGAGGGCCTTTGGCATAATAGAGAGTCTTTTAAACCAGGGCAAAGGTGACATCATCCAAGGAGAGTTCGAAGAAAGGAGAAAATTAGGATATACAGTAAGCTGAAGAAAAAGGGTCAAGACAATCTGCCTTAAGACCACCTCTCTCTTATCTTCTCAAGACTGAGAAGTAACACTGGTGTGGAGAAATCCCCATGCCTGGTGAATTTGATGCCTGGATGCTAGGGCATGTGACAACTAAGAGCAGCTCAGAGAAAATAGGACTGTGTTCTGGTGAATGTTCCTGAGGACTTCAAGACAGAAGTCTAGTAACAGAACTAGCAACAAAGAAATCACTAGAATTCCTTTGTAGAAGTTAAAGAAATACTGAGGACCAGCTAAAGACTTTTTGGAAGAAATTCAAAAAAAGTATGTTCAAAGAAGCAGAAAAGACTACAAAAGTGGCACAAGGGAGTGATAATGAAAAGTAAAGGTTGCAAAGGTGATGGGCTCAAAAGGGGTGCTATGTGTATTTATGTGTGTGCATGTTCATGTATGTGCAGGAGTTCGTGAAGAAGTTGGGTATCATCCTTTAAGTACTGTCCACCTTTATTATGAAGAAGGTGTTTCAAAACCTTAGAGCCTTGCCAAGAAGGCAAACTCCAGGGATCTGCCCATCTCTTCTTCTCATTGTTGCTAGTATTACCCACCATTTTTCGTTTTCACATGGGTTGTGAGGATGGAACTCACGTCCTCATAGTTGAGAGACAAACATAGCACTGTACAAGCCTTTTTATTTATGAGGAAACAAATATTCTATGTGTGTTTAACACACCAATGCCAACAATCTTATTGAGAGAGGAACATCAGAAAAAAACATGGAAAGACTATAAAGGCTTTGGAAAAGCAGGAAGGAACAGAATCTCCAGCACAAGAGGAAGAGCTTGTCAATCAACAGTACGGCCAAAGGCTGTACCACAGGTACAGCTCCAGTTTCTGATATCACTCTTGGAGCATTTTCCAACCCCTTTCCTCTAGTGCAGTTGTTTTCAACCTTCCTAATGCTGAGACCCTTTAATACAGTTCCTCATGGTGTGGGCACCCCCAACCATGAAATTTATTTTGTTGCTACTTCATAACTGTAATCTTGCTACTGTTTTGATTCATGATCTTATACACCTCCTGTAAAAGTTGTTCAACCCCTAGAGGGGCAGTGACCCACAGGTGAGAATTGCTCACCTGGTGACCTCAATCTGACTTAGAGCCTCTCCCCATTTTTTTCTTGTTCCAAGCCCCAGCTGTCACCCCAACTTCAGTCAAGCAGGAAAGACACCAAATATATGCTGAACATGTGTTGAACATGACTAAAGTACTTTAGCTTAAATCATAGTAAGACCATTAGCAGTTATTTGAACATTTGATTTAATCATAGTCAGTGTTGAGGAGCTAGACATAACTAGCGAAAAATAGACAACGTCAATGACACACTTTTTTTTTTCTTATTTTAAATTTGACTTAGATTGACAGAGAATAAGGTTGGGGCCAGATGGATGTGGGAGTTGGGGGAAGACATAGATCTCTCTGAAAGTCACCAATCAAAAAGAATGATTGCCATCTTACTTATGTTTAATTCTTGACAGGAATTAATTGTACATGTAACCCCAACTTATCTGCCAAAAGTATTTAGTCCAAATTCTTCAGTATGAATTTTAGTGTATCTTTTCTTTTACCTTAAAACATATTCTACTCTGGCCCTTGTTTGTGTCCTTTAGGCCAATGAAATTAACACCAGTCACGTCTTCTAACGATAGCCTAGTCCATCCCTCACATATTATGCAAGTTTCAATGTCTTTTCCCTGAAATAGACTCCATGTTCTTCTTTTGTTACTCAGATTTTCCATCTTTTGATTTCCATTTAAAGTCATAACTACTCCAAGAAACTTTTCCAATGGGGGAAATATTACTTGTTTAAATACTATATGAGTGAGAGAGAGAGAGAGAGTATGTGTGTGTGTGTGTGTGTGTGTGTGTGTGTGTGTGTGTGTATGTGTATGTGTGTGTGTGTGTGTGTGTGTGTGTGTATGTGTGTGTGTGTGTGTGTGTGTGTGTGTGTGTGTGTGTGTGCAAAGCAAGAGAGTCTGCTAGTTATTATTTAGCTATTGTAAAGCAACACTTCATTGATTTGAGCCTGGAGAGAGGGGAGAAGGTATGGAAATGGGAGGAAAAGAAGAAAGTGAATGAGGTGGAGTGGGCAGATATCCTTTTGCCCAATAGACAAGATCTTGGGGATAGCATCTAACATTTATTCCACCTTCAGCAGTACCCAAAACAAGACAGAAGACTCTCAGTAACAAAATTCCATTCAGATTGTCATAGCAAGATATTTCTGAGTATCTAAATTATATACTGTCTCTTTAATTCTACAGCTCTACAGGCTGCAAAGTCAAAGTACCCATGTTCTCTGCATCAGTATTTTCTAGCCCTATTTTTACGAAGACAGCAGATGAATTCCTTTGAGGTTTTATTGATGATGGTTTCAATTCCATTCATAAAGATTGGATCTTTAAGATTTGATATTTTCCCAGAGGAGCCACTCCTTTGAGATACTCTACTGGAAATTAAGCTGCCACAGATAGCTTTTGAAGTATACAGCATTCAGACCATAACAAGGACAATGTGGTCTTGGGAAACTTAGATTTTTACTATAGATGGATCATGTAAGTTACACACCACCCATATTCTTCTTGGTAATAGGTTACTGATGCTCCTTCTTGTTTTCCCTGAAAATGATATATACATGTTTTCTAAATTTTACTTTTCTAGGTAGATTTTCAAAACAAGCATGACTACAGGATCCTGCCTAAAAAGTAAAATGAAACAACACATTCTGCAAGGAGGAATGCAGCGAGGAAACTAAAACCTTCTAAAAATGCCCAGAGATGAGTGGTCTTGAGGGACCCACCCTCCCTTTCCAGACCTTCTGCTTTCTAAAGCTAACAGTTTTAATCACTAGTCGCTGAGTTCTCTCTGGCTCTGTTGGTCCAAGAGACAAAGGTTGTAAATGAGAGGTCTGCTTCACCACTATTCTTTGATCAACACTCCAGGCAGTACTCTCTCCTGACACCCTTCCTTTTTGGAACATAATTGAAATAATGTGGGTGACATATCTGCTTTTGTTCCCCACTCAGAAGTGTAAGTCATCCACTCTCATCATTTAACCTTTCAACAAATAGCTCTGTTTGTTTCCACCAGAGGCAGAATAAATAATTATAATAAAATGTCTTAATATAAAGCTAAAGAGAGAATAGTCAAGCCACTAAATTAGAAAATATCCATGTGCCCATATGGTACCTAGAAATCTTATTCCCATTAGCAGACTAGCTTTTAGTTAGTAAAAATGGAAATCAATTTACCAAACATCATGTCTACATTGGAACAGAGTGGTTCTAATATCCAGTCCAGAAGCATCCTTCTTGTGGGGGCCAGCATTACAAGCTAGCAGTGTGCCCCAAATATGTGGAGGCAGGGCTTTGTTGTTAGCCACAGCACATGCCCTCTGGCAATCCTTACTGGCGCCTGCCTTGGCAACAGAAATTGGCTGCCTCTTCCGATTTGTCTCTTTGCTCCTATAGGCATAATGTGAGTATTTGTTATACTAAAGGGTTTGCTTCACTCACTTGGTATTAGACATAGGGATCAGACATGAAATAATTATTCAGCCTGGAGCAGCTTTTCTCTCACGCTTCCATTTCTAAGCCAGCGGCCAGTTTCTGCAGGGATCTGCATTATAGGAAGAAAAGCCACTCACAGCCCTACTGGAGTCTTTGTTGATTGAGAGCAAA
Organism: Mus musculus; assembly: GCF_000001635.26. Classification (NCBI taxonomy): domain Eukaryota; kingdom Metazoa; phylum Chordata; class Mammalia; order Rodentia; family Muridae; genus Mus; species Mus musculus. The sequence continues at coordinate 7,404,213 of NC_000078.6, forward strand.
CCATTAAACCCTTTATTTGTGTTACCTTGAAACTAAAAGGAAATTCTCCAGCTTTGGCCTGAATGAGTGGATCCCATGAATGCAGCAAATGCCTCTTCTATTAGTATCTGTGAGAGTCCATTTATAATATGCCCCTCTGATGGTGTTGACTTTCATCTATGACCTCAAAAGTTACACACTCCATCTAAATTTTTGTTGAATGACTAGCCATCTGTATTTCAGGAAGGCCAAGTACACTGCCTTTGGGGATCTCAATGTCAGTGTCTTTTTTTTTTTTAATTAGGTATTTTCCTCGTTTACATTTTCAATGCTATCACAAAGGTCCCCCATACCCACCCCCCCCAATCCCCTACCCACCCACTCCCCCTTTTTGACCCTGGCGTTCCCCTGTACTGGGGCATATAAAGTTTGCAAGTCCAATGGGCCTCTCTTTGCAGTGATGGCCGACTAGGCCATCTTTTGATACATATGCAGCTAAAGACAAGAGCTCCCGGGTATTGGTTAGTTCATATTGTTGTTCCACCTATAGGGTTGCAGTTCCCTTTAGCTCCTTGGGTAATTTCTCTAGCTCCTCCATTGGGGGCCGTGTGACCCATCCAATAGCTGACTATGATCATCCACTTCTGTGTTTGCTGGGCCCGGCATAGTCTCACAAGAGAGAGCTATATCTGGGTCCTTTCAGCAAAATCTTGCTAGTGTATGCAATGGTGTCAGCATTTGGAAGCTGATTATGGGATGGATCCCTGCATATGGCAATCACTAGATGGTCCATCCTTTCATCACAGATCCAAATTTTGTCTCTGTAACTCCTTCTATGGGTGTTTTGTTCCCATTTCTAAGAAAGGGTAAAGTGTCCACACTTTGGTCTTCGTTCTTCTTGAATTTCATGCGTTTGGCAAGTTGTATCTTATATCTTGGGTATCCTAAGTTTCTGGGCTAATATCCACTTATCAGTGAGTACATATTGTGCGAGTTCCTTTGTGATTCAGTTACTTCACTCAGGATGATACCCTCCAGGTCCATCCATTTGCCTAGGAATTTTATAAATTCATTTTTTAATAGCTGAGTAGTATTCCATTGTGTAAATGTACCACATTTTCTGTATCCATTCCTCTGTTGAGGGGCATCTGGGTTCTTTCCAGCTTCTGGCTATTATAAACAAGGCTGCTATCTATGAACATAGTGGAGCATGTATTCTTCTGACCGGTTGGGACATCTTCTGGATATATGCCCAGGAGGGGTATTGCGGGATCCTCCTGTAGTACTATGTCCAATTTTCTGAGGAACCGCCAGACTGATTTCCAGAGTGGTTGTACAAGCTTGCAATCCCACCAACAATGGAGGAGTGTTCCCCTTTCTCCACATTCTCGCCAGCATCTGCTGTCACCTGAGTTTTTGATCTTAGCCATTCTGACTGGAGTGAAGTGGAATCTCAGTGTTGTTTTGATTTGCATTTCCCTGATGATTAAGGATGTTGAACATTTTTTCAGGTGCTTCTCTGCCTTTCGGTATTCCTCAGGTGAGAATTCTTTGTTCAGCTCTGAGCCCCATTTTTTAACGGGGTTATTTGATTTTCTGAAGTCCACCTTCTTGAGTTCTTTATATATGTTGGATATTAGTCCCCTATCTGATTTGGGATAGGTAAAGATCCTTTCCCAATCTGTTGGTGGTCTTTTTGTCTTATTGACAGTGTCTTTTGCTTTGCAGAAGCTTTGCAATTTTATGAGGTCCCATTTATCAATTCTCGATCTTACAGCACAAGCCATTGCTGTTCTATTCAGGAATTTTTCCCCTGTACCCATATCTTCAAGGCCTTTCCCTACTTTCTCCTCTATAAGTTTCAGTGTCTCTGGTTTTATGTGGAGTTCCTTAATCCACTTAGATATGACCTTAGTACAAGGAGATAGAAATGGATCAATTCGCATTCTTCTACATGATAACCGCCAGTTGTGCCAGCACCATTTGTTGAAAATGCTGTCTTTTTTCCACTGGATGGTTTTAGCTCCCTTGTCAAAGATCAAGTGACCATAGGTATGTGGATTCATCTCTGGGTCTTCAATTCTGTTCCATTGGTCTACTTGTCTGTCACTATACCAGTACCATGCAGTTTTGATCACAATTGCTCTGTGGTACAGTTTTAGGTCCAGCATGGTGATTCCACCAGAGGTTCTTTTATCCTTGAGAAGAGTTTTTGCTATCCTCGGTTTTTTGTTATTCCAGATGAATCTGCCAATTGCCCTTTCTAATTCGTTGAAGAATTGAGTTGGAATTTTGATGGGGATTGCATTGAATCTGTAGATTGCTTTTGGCAAGATGGCCATTTTTACAATGTTGATCCTGCCAATCCATGAGCATGGGAGATCTTTCCATCTTCTGAGATCTTCTTTAATTTCTTTCTTTAGAGACTTGAAGTTCTTATCATACAGATCTTTCACTTCCTTAGTTAGAGTCACGCCAAGGTATTTTATATTATTTGTGTCAATGTCAGTGTCTTGTGCGTGGCATTTCTCCTCTGCTTACTAATTCCTGCTTTTAAGACTTCCTTAGAAAGTGGGGCTAGAGAGAAGGCTCACTGGCTAACAGCCTAGCCTAGGTCTCTTGCAGAAGACCTGAATTCAGGTCCCAAAAGCTATGTCAAATGACTCACAACTGCCTGTACTCCAGGCCCAGAGAAATCAGATTTCTCTAGTCTCTGTGAGCATGTAAGCACACACACACAAGCATGCATGCACCAACACACACACATGCATACACATGCACATGTACACATACACAGGTATAGATGCACACATGCACAGAAGCACACAGGAATACTTATGTACACACTCAAACTCCTACACACACACACATATACACACATCAATTTAAAAAATAAAATAAATCATTTTTAAAAACTTGCTTTAAAAAATGAAATTCAAAATTCACTCTCCCTGAACTGATTTGTAGTTACTAAGAAAGCCACATTGCATATTTTCTATTTACGAAAATATCTGTAATGTCTTTCATGTTTGTATCAGGGCTGAGTCTCAAGACTGTGTTTTTGTCTATCCAGGACAAATGACTCCGCAATCTATTTATCTGAAGATGTAGATAGCCACAGATAATCACTTTCAAACATTCCTCAATTATGTAATTATCCACCAATAGCTAGGCCCATAGGTAAATGGCATTTGCCTTTCTAGAGACCAGAGTAGAGTGAGAAAGTAAACATTAACAGATATAAGTGGTATAAAGTACAGGAATGTAGGAGTCAAAGAAGGGGGTGAAATAAGCAAATGACAGATCATTTGTTTGAAAGGAGAAAGTCAACCCTAGGATGACTTTCCACCATCTCACATTGTCTTCTTTGCTCTTTCTGTAGGGTTCAGATGTCATCATTGAGTCAATGGTACTCAAGAAATCCCATTCTAATATACTGTGCAGCATTTCATGGCATGTGTGCGAAATGTCCCCTCCCCCCACGAATGTCTCTCAAATTGAAGGCTTAGTCCCCAGCTATCCACATGATGGAAGGCTCATAGAAACTTTAGAAAGTGATGCAGCGGAAGAAAGGTCACAGGGTAGGCCTTCAAAATGATCTCAATACTGGTGTCCCTCCACCCCAACCCTTTCTAGTTTTACTTTCCTGGCCACCATAGCTAAGCAGATTTACCTGATCCTTGACATAAGGGATCCACTTCATTCAAAGTACTGGGAACAGCACAGCTAAATGTGATGAACCAAGGCCTCTGAATGTGTGAGCAAAACTAAGTCTTCCTTCCCTCAACTTCTTTTCTTCCTGTTATTCTGTCACAAAGACAGAAAGGTGAATAAATTTTATGTAATAAATGCATTTTATCTAGTTTATCTACATACATACAGAGAGAGGGGGGGGAGCACAAACAGATAGACTTAGTTGGTAAATGAAACAAAAGAAATGAAAAAGAAACCTAGTTCCTATATATAAAGCACTTTATGGGATATAAATGACCACAGTTAAGGGGGTAGAGTGTACTATAATTTGCTTTGCCTATAACTACCTTCAGAAAATTCAGAGAAGGCTTCATGGAAAAAAAGCCATTAAGTCCAACTTGCCAACAAGGCTATTTCCTGCATCCTTCTCATGTTTTACAGGCCCTGAGCATACAAAACAAAGCAAACCAAAAACAAAGTAAAAAACAGAAGCAAGGGCCATCACTCAGGCCTTGCTGCTCAACAAAAAAAAAAAAAACTCCTAAGGAGAACTGAGAATATACACTCTCTATAGAACCAATTCAGTAATGGCTTCTATTACAGATTTCATTGTCAGATTCCCAAAATTCACACCATAGCACTTCCACTTATGACTGACATGACATTAGACATGTTCTTGTTTAGTCAACTTGCTACTGTATCTAACATCTCATCTCTACAATAGACATTGCCATACTTATTCTATAAGACACTTATAAATATTAAATGAAATAATATTTAAAACATTGAATATAGTTTTTTGCTTACATTGAGTATCGTTTTTTTAAATCATTTTCCACAATGTAGCTCATACCAAGGCCTTTTCCTCATCTTCCAGGTCAGGAGAGCTATAGTCACCATCTTCCCAGTCACCATCCAAGGGAGCTACAGTCACCTGAAAGATAACAGGATCCAGTGAAATGAAGAAAACTTACTAGCCAATATGTATTGCTATAAATAGACACCAAGACTCAGATCTGAGCCACTATGATTGCTAAGAAAGCAGATATATTATAGAAAAGCAGTAGTTATGATTTCATAAAATGCTGTTTATTTCTATGTCAACATGAAACACATACTATGATTGGAAGCTGCCTTGATCCCATAAAGTCACAAGAATAAGAAAGATGGGGAGTTCTCCAGTCCAACTACTTGCCTTTATGCATTTTTCCACCTTGATTTTTTTTTTTTTTGTTAATGATATGGTCTTTACTTTTACTCTTCTTTCTATAAAATGAGTTTCCAATGGGCTTTGGTGTACTGAGTACTGGAGAAGATGCTGTGTTTTGCTTTTGTGATATGCCTGCCATATTCTGTTTCACAGGTCTTAAGATGTTCCTCCAAGTAGTTAAGTTCCTCTTTCTAGCTCATTTCCAGGTTGAATATAAAGCACATTACTCATGTAAAAGGGCAGAAGACACTAGTTTGTTCACAAGTTCTCCAAACGAGGGAAGCAAATTCAATGTAGAGAGGATAAGAGTTAACATGGGTGCACAAAGAACTAAATCCTGTGAAGAAGACCAAAAAGAAAAACAACTGATAGAGGCATAAATGAAAGAGAGAAAAAGAGAGGAGGAGAGGTAGAGAGAGAGAGAGAGAATATGAATCAAATTTGTAGGCACAGTTGAGTAAGGTCTGTTCACAAAATGAATCTGGGGCTGTTTAGAAAACCAATATCTTTGAGATGTCTTTCATTAGAGGTCAAGCCATGGGGATCAGGCTTCCACTCTGGTTCTTGAACTTGTTCTTTGATTTCTGTTTAACCTCAGTAGAATAAACATAAGAAAAAAAGACAGCTTTGCCTACTGTCCTAGGAGCTGGGCATCATGTATGGTTATATCAAGGAGGCTCAGGGAGCTTCCCAGGCAGGCATAACTCCTTGTTTCCCAGGTTCATGCTTTGTGTGTATTCATATGCTTTGCAAACACAGATACCAGCACTGGCCACATCTTGTCTTTAAGGTGCTCAAGATGGGAGAAGAGGGCTGAATGAGAACAAAGGGTAACTGATAACACTGAGCATGTTTAAATCCTAGCACTAGAACTAAAGTGTGTGATCCCAGAATGTTTAATTTCTCTGAATCTCAGTTTTATAGGCAAAAGGAAGGAAACAAATGGTGGTAGCAACTGCTCAGAGTTATAGTATGGAGAAAATACTAGCATGTCATATGTAAAGTACCAAGTCACATTCCACATACAATAGAAGAGTAAATGACACTCTTAAGAAGACCAAAATCTGGTATCTGGTATCTAGATCAATTTCTATGCTTCGTTTAATAGTTAGTTCCCTTATAATGAGAGAGAGAGAGAGAGAAAGAGAGAGAGAGAGAGAGAGAGAGAGAGAGAGAGAGAGAGAGAGCAGAGAACCCTGGAGGAAGGACATCCTTCTTGGTTTAATTTATGTCTCTGGTTGTACAAAATAGAAATGTGCATGGAAACCAGAGACATCGTCAACAAAACCCCTCCACCTGGCACATTGTTGCTGTGAAGGCAGAAGCAGAGAGATACAAGTCTCTGCCAGGGACTCATATCTACCTGCAACTTAGCTTTGAATTACTCAAGTGGATGAATACTTTGAAGAATATGCTCTTCAAAGCTCACATTTTAGCTTAGTAAAAATGCCTCAGGATTAGAAACAGTAGAAGACACAGCCAGGGATCTGTTTGCTCAACTCTCTCTTTTAGAAAGTGTAGACAGGGTGTACAGAATTGTTTTACAAGAGATAAATGTCCCTGCTCTGGATACTGAAAAACTGAGGACTTGGGACCCTGTGTTTGTGATATAAGACAGATACCTTCTGACAAGTAGTAGATATTTACCCTCACCTTCCTTTGATTTGTTCCTTCTACCCAGAACTTCATTTTAAATGATGGCACCAATACCTTCAATCCAGGTAAGTAGAGTCCTGAAAAGAACTACTGTACCATCTCAATTTAAAAACCAAAGATATAATTTTTGGAGCATGTTTTATGCAACATGTTTCAACAGAAATCACCTTATTTTGGAAGTCAGATCACCAAATGTTTATCATGGCCACCTCTACAGTTCGCTTCCTGATGACTTCCTCTGACACCTCTTTTCAGCTCTCTAGGATAAATGAATCATTCTTTAAGGGAGATGAAGATAAATAACCCAAATGATTTCCAGCTTCATGGTTCTCTGATCAAGTGAGGCTGCAATGACCTCAACTAAAACAGAAAGCAATACGACACATTAGCAGAGAGTCTGCTGTCTCCAATACTATGTTTAAAGCTATTTCACATTCAGAGATCATTGGCTGGCAACTTAACTCTATGACAAATATGTGCTATTTGACAATTGAAGGCAATTACTCATAAAACTACGCAATTACCAAAAGAAAAGAGACACAATAAATCCATATGCTATAAGAGTATTCACTTTTGTTAGAAAAAAATGAATCAAAATTATTTTTCCATTGCCCTCTGTCATAAAACAATAACTTAATTATGAGAATAAATCTTAACAAAAATTCTTTATGACAACTTGAGTACTGGAGCCACAAACTTCTGACATATTTAACTTTTAGCTAATTCAGAATGGTCCCTAATAAATTATTCCTTCTACTTCTCTGTAGAAAGAACTCCATAGCTAGGACTCCATGCACTGACTAGTTTATACTGGTGGGCTAATGTAACTATTAGTCAACCCACTCCCAGACAGACACTGAAGTCCAAACACAGTATGAACCTAAGTAGCACAGAGTGATTCCAGCTTCATTAAAACAATACACATCAGATTTAAAATGATGCATAAAAGGGCTGAAAACATGAAAATCTTGAAAAATGTGAGGGGTAGAGTCATACATCTCCATTCTTTGAACCATTACTCAGTGGAATTTTACACATTGCCATCAACTATATGCCATGCATTATTTTTAAATGGTCCATTTGAATCTTCACAGATACGTATCATTAAGGCATCAGCATAGATCAGGGCAATCTGGAGCTGCATGCCAGTGTGACAATAGGTGATTATGAAACAGATTCACATTTTACATTTGATTCTTTGTTCTCAGCACTTCATTGGGAAAAGAGGAAAGTTCTTAAGCAAAGAATATATAGTCGCTGAATGACGGATGGAATGCTGCCATCTCTTGGTAATCTAGGACAGAAGAAAATAGTTTTTGAGAAGCAAAGAAAAGTGATTTTGCATCTTTATTGGCTGAAGACAATACAGTTAAGAAGCATAATTCTGCTCTTCTGGTGTCAGAACAATCTGTAATTGCTGTTATTATTTTTAGCATTTAATGCTTACGGTGCATATTGAAGCTATTCCCTGACAATAATACCATATTAAAAAGAATCCATCACAGGCTTTCCTGGCTTAGCTTTCACATTGAGATATCTAAATTAGATTAGCCCAGCATCTCTGTTTCCGAGATCTGTACTGAATATTCTTCAGTGATTTCACAAGCTCTATATGACCCTACACTGGGTATTGTATCAATGTTTTCTCCTCCAAGGGGCCCAATGGGCAAAGAAACAAGTAAATGCCTGGTGTCTCCAATTTGCTTTGGTAAAATTAATGAAATATGATGTTCACTATATTGCTCTCTCACATAGATGACCTGTAACTTTAACCTAAACTGTCATACTTCCTGGGTTTTCTCATTAACAATGGGAAGACAATAATCTCTATTTTATCTAACTCCCATTGTTACCATGGGTATCTGATAAGATTTTAGAGGTGAAAATATTTTTCAAGAAGCAGAGTACTGTCGTTTGGTCAAGGATTATGCACAGAAAAAATAGAATTACTCTTTTTCCAAAGAAACTTTGTTAATAAAACTAAAAGAAAAAAAGGAACTCTACTCCTGGCTTTATTAATAAGTAGTTAATATTTTCTGCAGAGTTGACTATCTGTTGGTACGAATTAAACAAATATAAATACGTCAAGGGTGTTACATAGGTGCCATTAGTATCCATTATCCTTCTGTGGCAATACTGTCATAGCATGGCATCACTAATGGTCTGGTAGCACAATTTGCACCATATAGCAGCACATTCAGAAAAGCCTAGAGCTGGACAGTATCATTCTGCCTCCTCGGCACTCTCTTATACCAAAAATATATTTTCACAGTAGTTATTGCACTATTTAGAAACCCTAAAGCTTCTAATACTATGGCTTTATGGCTATGCGTGGGAAACAGAGAAAAACTCTGTGCCCAAAGGGTCATTTGTTTCATAAATAACTACTTTATGTATGAACTAAATTGGACTGGTAACCTGTAACCTTATGATATTCTAGTTTCCTAAGAGTAAAGAGGAGTGAGTGAAGATAAAATATTAAGTGTAATCAACATACTGGGAAATAATGCCCATTTTGAGATGAGAAATTTTGAAAAAAGAAAAGAAATGAATTGCTATGCCATTTGTAGTTTCCTAAAATCTAAATTTAGAGTGACTAGAAATAGTTAGTCGTCTGTGTTTTATAATAGTAAGAGTTCTTGGGGGGGGGGCAGTTACTGAAGGATATTCTAAGTTCCATATAAACCAAAGGAATAGACAGCCACTCCCTATACTGACATTGGGAGCCTGGTTTCCATTAGGAAACATATGATAGTAACAACTGTATCAAGCTCACTGTAATCAGTGTGGTCATATTCATTATGTGTCATGTCAAGTTGTTAGGTTGTCACTAAAAGGATCATGGTAATTCTTCTAAGAATGCGACCTAACTAAGGCTATATGGGGAATACGGAGTGGAGGTGGAGTTGAAACAACAAAGGAAGCTGAATTGCATTGAGCTGAGAAAGAGAATTTTCACAAGATAGACCACTGTGATTCAGAGGCTGAGAGATCTTCATTGTCAAAGATATTGAGTGCTGGTTCTTAAGTTAGAACCAATCCCTGTAGAAGAGTCACAAGTAAGTACCTTCTTCATCCCAATCAATCCAACCACAACTATTTAAGGAGATTCTTCCCTACTGTAATTGGCTGTTCTAGGCATAGGTGAGTTTATTGCTAGAAGATGTGTTTCAGAACAAAATAAGAGAAGTCTGTAGGGCCAATATCAGGAGTCAGACCAGAAGTTCATTCTTGTGGTTAAAGAACTGCCTAAATAAGGTAACTGTTACAATTGCATGGTACATTCAAGCTAAAACCAAAATCCTTTCAAATTACATAATTTTAAGAACTGGGTATAGCAATGCACGGCATTAAGCCCAGCACTTATGAAGCAGAGATAGGTGGATCTCTCTGAGTTTGAGGCCAGCCTGGTCTACATAGTGAATTCCAGGAAAATCAGAGCTACATAGTAAGACGTGCTTTGAATTTAAAAAACAACTACAACAACAAAGACATAGTATCAGAGAATTATATTGAGAGGAAATATAATTTGAGAAGGAACCAGGAACTAGAGAAAGCAGAGAAATTGGCAGTAAAATAAAGTAAAGTAAAATAAAATAAAGCAAATTTACAGACATCCTGGATCCACATTTATGAGTCAGAGTGACTATCAGGTAAGTATTTCTCTATCAGCTTTACTGAGCCAAATTGAACTTGGTGCCACCTGCAATCTTTAGGAAGCAAGGTCACCTTATATATAATCACTAAATGCAATCCTTCATCGAGGTGAGTTTGTCTTATATTTAGATAAAATGATTATAAGTGTTTGCTCTGGAGATTGTAACATCCTCTGTACCTGCTCTCCTGCCTCGTACATAATTAACCTGCCAACCCACCCTGCAGTAATAAGTGTGACAGACAAGAAATATATTAGGAAGGAACTTGTGTGTGATGTGCTTTCAAGCCCTCCTTTATCCTTCAACTATCTTTGCTTTTAATTAGCACTTGGGTAACAGCATACCTTAATGAATTACCATATTACTGTTATCAATAAAAATTATTTTGGGTCTAAAGTAGTCATTAAGATGAAATGTGTAAGATCTGTTCTGAGGAGTTGGTGGGGAGAGAGCAGTGGGGAGCCAGGCCCTATTTTCTTTACTAATCTTAAAAGATCTGGAAACTCATTTTACAAAACATAAACACTGGGATCCATAGAAAATCAAGGAAAGAGAATAAATATATATGCATGAAGAGAATAAAACCATGCAGTGATGAAGAAAGTATTGTTAATGGTAAAATATTTATAAAAATATGCTTCCTTCTTGTATGTCTTTAGAACCTAAGCAAGGTAATGAAGAAGGCAAATTGAATCCTCTAGAAAGAAATAGAGAGTTCTAAAAAGGAAAGGATGATATGTTCTGAATGCTGGGGAGGATAAATGGAGGAATGAATCTAAAGTATTTGAATAGTTAGGTGGCAGTAGAAAAAACAGGAGGAAAAAAAAAGGGGGGTCATAGACTTCAAGATGACTTATAAGGGTATGAATTGGCCATAGCCGGTATTTAGAGATGTTAGGTATGAAGTTGAAGCTAGGAAGAAGAGGATGAGGAAAAGCTTGTTTAGGAAGCCACACGTTAACATTTCTTCTCTTGAATAAGCCGAGGAACAGCCATCCACATTTTGTTATCTGGTGGCAGATAGAGATGTCCTCTGGGAGTAGGGTAAAAGTAGACAAAATTGAGAGCAAGCATGCTATTCTTTTCTCTCATCAACCTCCAAGGCCAAAATTAGGGCTGCAAAAAGAAAAGATGGAGTTAAAAGGAAAAAGGCACACATAGAATGTCTTATCAACGTTTTACTATCATCTCCTTAAATGATAAGGCAAGAAAAATAAACTGAGCATGATGCTAAGCAAATGGCAAAGAACAAAACACAAATATTAAAGTGTATTTTAAAATAATACCCTTTGAATTTATTAAAGCATATAAGATAAACATTGATTATAATATTGTAATATGTGGTTCATAGTATGTAGCACTATGTGGGAAAGTTGGAAATGAAGCAATATCAAAGCTAGAAAAGTGTTTCTATTTTACTGGAATTAGATGAAAAAATCTCTTCCATATCCTTAGTGTAATAAGAGAAAAGATGTTCTCCACTGTTCAATCACACAGTTACAAGAAAGAGCAGCCACAGGATAAGGAATATTTAGAAATAAACACGGAGATATGAAAATAAAAATTCCAAGTGGTAGAAAACTTTCTGCTTTCTGCCTGAAAGTGAAGTGAAGAAGAGAGATGAGAGGAGAAATAAAAACTGTTTAAAATGTCTTATTAATAGTTTAGAAATTAAATATAAAACATGATTCAGAAAATATTAATTAGCAACGATTTCCTGAGCTCTCCAAATGAAAACTGACTTTAGGTGCCCTAAAAATAAAATGAATGAAATACTCCATAAAGTTTAACAGAATATTGCTTCAAAACATTGGGTTGAAACAAAAATCTAAATGCAGCAGGAATTAAAAAAACAGTGAGAGAGATGCTTCAAAGGGTGGGGATTACAAAAACATCATCTCAACAGTGTTTGAGCCCAGAGTACAGAGAAACAAGTATTTTTTCCCCAGAAGTCTGTATTTTTTAAAGTTCACATTTAGATTATCACAAGAGAGATTAGATATCACTGTAACACTTTTGAATGAAGTATATTTTAATAAAGTTTCCTCCATATTAATGAATATTTCCCACCTTAATTTAGACCAGCGGTGCTCAACCTATGGGTCATGGCTGCCTTGGGGGTCAAATAAGCCTTTCCCAGGGCTTGCCTAAGACCACCACAAAACATAGGTATTTACATTACAATTCATAAGAGTAGCAAAATTACAATTACAAAGAAGTAAGAAAACTCATTTTATGATTGGAGTGTCACCACAACATGAAGAACTGTATTAAAGGGTCACAGCATTTGGAAGGTTGCGAACCAGTGGTTTTAAATGTCCCATTTAACCAAACTCTCACATAGAAGGTACAGTGTCTATGGCCGTCGGAGAAGATTCACCTATCTTGCACCTTTCCCCAAGGAGGTAGCAACAAGAGTTTTTACCGAACTGAAGAAGTAAACGGTAAATGAAAAGACATGGAATCTGGATCCTGATACATACAGAAAACCCCACTGTATAATAGGTCTTAAGAACAAATAATCCAAGAGTAAGCAATTCTAATAGATGTAAGAAGAACCAATTTTTTTCTAAAATGAATATGATTAATAACAAAATGTGTTTGTGGATTGGAAAGATGCGCAGCCGTGAAGATCACTTGCTGCTCTAGCCAAGGATCTAGCTTCAGTTGCCAGCACCCACATGGCGGCTCACAACCACCTATAACTCCAGTTCCATGGGATCCAATGACCCCTTCTGGACTCTTTAGTCATCTACATGGTACACAGACATAAATGCAGGCAGAACATCCAAACCTTTAAAAATATATGTCTTTTTTTATGAGCAAATGTTTTAATCAAGCATTGAGGGAAAAGCACGATGGAAAGTATACAGAAAATGTAGTTAACATTGAATCTCTTGGAAGCAGAACCTCAGGGAGGCTACCCCATGCTCTCCTGGTCAACTCTTGCACCTGAATTCCTTGTCTGACTTCTGATCCCAGTGCACGTGAAAAGAACAGCTGCCACGAGAAGGGGCATGGGGTGTGCTCAGGCAGCCTCCGGAGCCTCTCCTCAGTCTCATCTCTCATCGAGCACTATCACCAAAGTGTGTGAATAGCCCATGGCCACCTGTTCAGGAAAGATGCCATCCAGAATCTTCACCTACTGAGCTGCAGCAGAAGGCTTGGGCTTGAGATCCCCATATCCCAATCCCCCGAAAGCTGGGGACTGACCCAGCTGATGGCACTCTCCTTGGCTCTTACAATGATGCTGCTCTACACGGGCAAGGCTCCGGATTCACCAGCTGCAGAGGTCCTGCACTGCTTTTGGGTACATGGTAGACTCTCGAGGGGTATTGGTGGCCACCAACTTCACTAACAGCGAAGGAGCAGGTATAGCCAGCATAGATCTGGTTTGTGCCATGCCCCGGGAAGTTGAACAGCTTCACCAGGCGAGGCACCATCTCATCCTTCTGCTCGGCTTGGCCCAGCCGGCTGTAGCCACCAAAGCCCCAAAGATTCACTTCTGAGAGTCCAGGACCAGTGTGTGGTTAGCGCCACAGGCTACATCTCGAACCACCACATTTGGGACAGGCAAGATCTGCCCGTCCTTGGTCTTCTCTATAAAGATGACCAATCTCTGGGGCACCAGCTCACATTTATAGTCTATCCTCTGCACCTGGGCGATGAACTTCCTATCTGAGATGTGTCCTAGCTGGCCATATTCAGGGCACCAAAAGTCTTTTTATGGATATCTTTTACATAAAAATGCATAGCAATTGAAATTTGGGGATGATTGGGGTAATTCTTGGAACATACATTAAGCATACAAAAAGAAAAAAATTACTAGTTCTCGGGAAATCAGATATTGAATGACAAAGAATGAGTGAGGATGGAATGTATGTCTCTGTGTGTATGTATGTCTGGGTCTCTGTGTGTGTCTGTGCTTGTATCTGTGTGTATCTGTGTGTGTGTGTCTCTTGTGTGTGTATGTCTGTGTTGTGTCTGTGTATATGTTTGTATTTGTCTATGTTTGTGTCTCTGTGCGTTTCTGTGTGTGTGTGTGTGTGTGTGTATGTCTGTTGCTGTCTGTGTCTGTTTGTATGTGTGTCTGTGTTTGTGTCTGCATGTGTCTGTGTTTATATGTGTCTCTGTGTATACATGTGTGTATGTGTGTCTGTGCCTGTATCTGTGTATATGTGTGTCTCTGTGTGTACATGTGTTTGTGTGTGTCTGTGTTTGTGTCTGTCTATGTTTGTGTCTGTGTGTGTATATGTGTGTATGTGTCAGTATGATTTTGTCTGTGTGTATGTGTCTGTATGTGTGTGTGTGTGTGTGCATGTGTGTCTGTGTATGTCTGTATGTGTTTACATCTGTGACTGTGTGTACATGTGTGTATGTGTCTGTGTGTGTAAGTGTCTCTGTGTCTGTCAGTGGAATTGTGTCTGTATGTCTGCATATGTGTCTGTGTGTATGTGTGTGCTTTCTTCTGTCAGTGTGTCTCTGTGTGTGTGATATTGTCACCTGAAGCTTTAAGGATTTTGGTAGAATGGGCAATAATACATATGAGGATCATACACTGCAAACTGAACTAGCTCTCCCCACTAAGTCGATAGACAAGCCTTAAAAGGAAATGCTGAAAAAGCCACTGCAACTGCAGTACTGAGAAACATAAAGGCAGAGACTCCAGAGAGGTAAGACTGTGGCAAAGTTCTCCTGGGCAGCAGTTGGAGCATAGGAAGACATACTTTTCATAATCAGCCTTGCAGAATTTTTTGTATCTTCCTGTGGTATATAAAATTACCAAGGTTTTGCATATTTGTAAAGCTCCATATCACAGCTACATAGTTTCTCCTTAGAGGCCTAAAGGCAGCCCCAGGGACAGAAGGACCTAACTAGAAGATGACAAAGAAGGCAATGCTTTCTCTTGAGCAACTTTGAGGATCCAAACCCCCAGAGGCAGATGAAATACAGCTAGAGGAAATAGAATCAAGGAGACATACTGAAATTCACAGGATCACTTTCTCTACTCTCCCATGATATATCAGGAGCATGGAGCAGCAGACAGCAATGTGTGAAGTTTGTCCACTTCTGGGGAGGCCACTGTTTTCTCTATGCATTATTCTCAAGATTTGCATTCTCATTAGAGCACTTTCTTTAAAAATCAAAACAAAACAAACAAACAAAAAAACCCCAAAACTCATTTCTATAAGCCTTTTTGTGAAAAATTAGCCCAAAATGAACTCTTTGAACTCTTTTTAGGTAAACTATTCCCTACGTTGCACACCTTACCTTCACAAGTAGGTCATTTGAAACATAAATACAAAATCACAAGTCTACCTGTGATAGTTTCAATGAGAATGGCTCCAAACACTCATATGTTTTAATGCTTTGTCCCAGTTGGTGTGACTATTTGAGAAGAATTAGGAGGTAGGGACTTGCTAAAGGAGGTGAGTCTCTGGAGATTTGATTTCAAAAGCCCATATCATTTCAAGTTATTGCTCTCTCTGCCTCATGGTTGCTGTGTCAAGATGTGAGATCTTGACTTTGCTCCAGAACAATACTGAAGCACTGGCTGCCAGACACCCCACTCTCATGGTCATGGACTGAACTAACCTTCTGAAATGGTCATCCCTAATAAACATTGTTCTTTTATAAATTGCCTTTTTCGTAGTGTTTCATCACAACAACAAAAGCAACAAAAAGGAAACTGAGACACACATTTTAAAAAGTTGAATTGTCTGTAATGGCATTAAAGAAGTATAATGGGAAAAAGACATGACTGTGTGAATGGGGATATCTCTCCTCTGCTTCAGTTTCTGGAGAGAGAGAGAGAGAGAGAGAGAAAGAGAGAGAGAGAGACAGAGGGAGGAAGGGGGAGGGAGGGATGAGGGAGGAAGGGGGAAAGGGAGGGAGGGGGAGAGGGAGGGAGGGGGAGCGAGAGGGAGGGAGGGAGGGAGGGGGAGAGGGAGGGAGGGGGAGAGGGAGGGAGGAAGGGAGGGGGAGAGGGAGGGAGGAAGGGAGGGAGGGAGGGAGGGAGGGAGAGAGAGATGCAGAAATGATTTGAGTGCCCTGTGGGAGAATGAGCTCTCCGTGGTGCTGAATGCAATCCTGCTGAAGGAACATCAACCATAGACATTGAAAATTATATGAAAACTGAAAACTTAGAGATGATTTATTCTAATATTCAAAACTACTCTGGTCTCTCAGTGACTCAAGAGATACAAAACATCTTAGATTTCTGATATAGTGATAAGTTAGCTGCTTAAATCTATTTAGTGTCCTACAATTTGGGTTTTGGCTGGGATGGGAGTAAGGCATTTTATCTGTATTCACTGATAATACATAAAACTATTGTTAAGCTCTCCAGCCCAGTTACACCAATAATACTTTGAAATACATCAAACATCATCAACATCTTAACACACCATCATTAATAGACAGCTTGAATTGCTTGGTCTCTACTCTTTTTTATTACAAAGACTATATTACAAATAATAAAAAATAGTTTCTATTCTATACCATATTTCAGTTGTGAGTCCACTCTTTAATGGCCGAGCCATCTCTCCAGCCCTCCATGCTAGTTACTTTATTAATATCTTTCCTATCTCCTTTCTCTCCCTTCTCAAATTTCACATTTTTTCTATAGTCTACTGAATCACTTCTATCTAATCACCATAAATAAGAAATAACAAGTTAGTTATCTAAGGACTTTCCCCTTAGATGTTTGAGCCTTACATATATTTTTTAAATGAGCAGTATCTAGGCAGCAGTCTTATATTAATATAAGTAAAGTGTGTGTCATATCTGCAAGTTTAGATTTTATGGTGGTCACATTGAAAGACATACAAATCCAGATAAAATTAAATTTTAATACTTTATCTTCTTGAATATCAACATATAATCAGTATGTCAGTAATATTACATTTTTTAACTTGTCCATGATAGATTTTTGAAATATGTAAATTTTCTGAATGGTTCATGTGGAAAATGCCTACTTTATTGGGAAATTCAGTTATGAAGTGTGGAGTAAGAACAGAGCTGAGTCTTTTCTTGATGCAGAACAGCTCATTATTGAGAAACACCACCTCTATAGAACAGAGCAGTTTCTCTGGTTGGCTTTAACTGTCAACTTAACACAGGTTATAGTTTTCTGAGAGGAAAACCTCAATTGAGAAATTGCCTTGATGAGACTGGCCTATGAAAATACCTGTGTGGGATGGTCTCAATTGTTGATTGATGGGAATGGACACACACAAATTTGTGGCTCTATAAGGAAGCTAGCTAAATATGATCTAGAGAGTGACCAGATAACAGGCTTCTTTCATGGTTTCTACTTCAGATTTGCTGCTCTCATTTCCCTTAATCATGAACTGTGTCCTGAAAGTGTAAGCCAAGTAAGCTCTTTCTTCCCCAAGTTGCATTTTGGTCAAAATGTTTTATCTCAGCAAGGAAAAGTAATTAGAACAGTAATGCAAAATTTCCCATGACACAAGTGGTTCTGTCCTACCTTATCCTCCAACAAAAAGTTCATCTTTAACTCAAACTCCTTCAACACTTCACAGTTGGAAAAGTTCTTCACAAACACAGGTTCTGAATATGCAGCCTAAAATAAGCTACTTCAAAAGTCAGGGACTTCATATATACTCCAAAGAAACAAGAATAAATCAGCAGGGTGAGTCACAGAGAACAGGGCTAAATTCTCTGTATCCCATTTCGTTTTTGGATTTAACTAGAAGTTATCATGTTGGTGCCTGAGTTCAATCTTATAATTTAGCAAGCAGAGGCAGGTAGATCTCTGTGAATTTGAAGCTGGCCTGAACTACAGCCAGGACAACCAAAGTATATAGTGAGCTAAAAACAACAACAACAACAACAACAAGTTGTCTAACTTTAAGATGTTCCCTGAATCCTGTTCACTACCTTAGAATAGCAACTCAGCTGATGTCTCTCCCACTCAGACCTGCTGTAAGTGCTTTTCCACCAACGCCACTTTTGATATAACTGACAAAATGTAAAGGAGAACTCAGATGGCCTAGATGCTTTAGAATCTCAGGCAGGAAGAAATATGAGGGACATCTCTCTTCAGTCATTATTCTGTTTGTATAAGTCAACAAACCTTATAAGGAAAGACTTTACAGGTATTTTCTAAGCTGCCAAAGACAGTGATAATTTTTATGCACATGCACCTGCATCTGAATATATTTGTCTAAATATATGCTTGCACTTTTATATGCCCTTCTCTATGGTGCTCAGACATGAGTTGAAGCTGTTCATCTTGTACATATTTCACTGGCATTGTAACCATGACATTTTTCTGATTGATGTAATATAATAAAAAGAAGCACAAATATATTTTGACACACAAGTATATGTGTGTATTTGTATATATGTGTGTGTATACATATGTGTGCATATATATATACATGTGTGTGTATACATTTATATACATGTGTGTATGTATACATATGTGTGTATATATGTGGGCATTACATATGTATGCATGTGTATATATGTTTTATATATATATGTATTTGTATATGTTTAGAATATATATAAATATATAGTGATAATTCAGTTTCTAGCATTATTACAAAAATACCAATATAATGTAAATGGCTTTCTGTATAATTTAAACCAATTGGGTTTGTTCTGCTACATGGCACTATGCCATATAATATAAATTTTTACAAAAATCCAGAGAGTTATCTGATTTCACACATAAGGAAATTGAGTCCAGGGAACTGAAGCAGATTTGAATTTGCATCTACTATGTACATATTATGTTACTTTGGGAGTTTAGCCACTGGGCTGAAGTGTTTCTGCACTGTGTTCAGAGACAGAAGCTGCTCACTATTCTGCTGCTTCCAGTGGCCTAGACTAAGACATTTACATTTACTAACTTCAGTCTCTTCTGTTCAGGGGCTTGTCCCATGTCTCATCAGAAAGGAAGGGAACTAGCATTGCTGGGGCTATTTTCCTTCTTAGAAATCTGGGTAGCTTCATCTCAACTGCTGTGTAGATAAAGTGTATAGAACATATGAACAATAGGAAAAAGAAATATTACTTTATGACTTATTCCATGTGAAATGTCAGAGTCACAGTGCTATACTTCTTGAAGCTAATGCTAATAATATTCTTTATGTGAGTTACCTTAAGGTAGGTAATTATATCTCAGGATAAATGTTGCAGCAAGTATTTTTGAACTGTCATTTTTAAGACACCATAAGGATATAATCTAATAATCAATCATTATGCATGTGTATTCTTTAGATATATGAGCACATGTTATTTTGAATGAATTTGCATTGACTTAGGCAATTTTCTGCTATTAAAATAGGGTACACAATCTGGGTAAATTATAAATAATACATATTTATTTGAGTCTTCATCTAGAGGCCAGAGTCTAAGACCATAGTTTCACCATCTATAGGATAAGGCCATTTGTATTGTGTGAAAACATGAGAGTAGAGTAAGGAAACACAGCATGCACAAAACAGTCAAAGGATGAAATAGAATTCATGTGCAAAGAAAATTCATGCTTATAACTAGCCCACACTCTTACAATCATAGCACTCATCAGTTCATAAAGGTGGTGCCTGAAAGTTCTAAGTTTCTTCCTGAAAGTCTTACTTCTTCATTCCATTATAGTGATGAGTAAATTTAAGTGTGAGTTTTAGAAAGGACATCAGACAATAGTGTGTACACACTGCTTTCAAAACAGGGCAGTAAAAGTTTTCAAATGTGGTTTAAGTCTTTCCAGACTCTGCAACAACAAGAGGTTTGCTTTGCCAGATATAAATTTTCTTACAGCATATTCCCCTTATAATCAATGGTACACTTTTAGGCTAATAGAAAATGCTATAGTTAAAGCCCATAATAGCTCTGAAGAACTAGATATTGTATTCAAGAAAAACAACCTGAATGTCCACAAATGTTCTTACAAGCCTTTATTTAATGACTAGTATGAGGAATTTGGATTGTGGTTTTCATACATAATACTGAGTTTGAACATAGGGAGAAAAGTCTAGAATTCAAAACGAGTATTGAAGTAGTTATTTCCACATGTTGCAGAAGAGGTGTACAATGGGATCTGCACTCACTTGCCTTGGATAATAGAAGCATTGGCCAAAGCAATAGCATGAGAAGGAAGATGTGAGAAAAGTCGCATCTTGAGAGCCTCTAGTCTCAGTCTCACACATATTGGCGGGCAGAATGTTTTGCCCTTCGCGGAAAATGGAGCTTTGCCTTTGTATACATGAGTCACGAAATCTGTCTTTTATTCTCATTCTCTCCATCTCATTCTGTTTGTTTCTCTCTGTGTCTGTCTGCCTTTCTTCCTCTATCCCTCTCCTCCTCTCCCTCTTTCTTTCTCTCTCTAGATCGATCAAACACCAAGAGTCACAGACCTTGAACAGTCAGACACTCCACCTCTAAGTTATCTCTGTCGTTCCACTCCCTTCTAGCCTTTAACTTTGTCATGAAATATGTTAGGCATTTAACTGGCCCTGCCACATATACATAGTGAAGCCATGAACAAATCGCTACTAGTAACTGTTCTTTCTTTTGAAGGCTTTAACCAAGGTCAGCAGACACCTTCCTATACATTGTAGCTCTACATTTTTCCCTTAAGCTTTTGTTCACATAAAACCTTTCCCTTATTGGACATATAATTTCTTTTGACCAGTAAAATGCAGCACATATGTAATACACCGTGTCCAAGCTTGGGCTTCCTCAAGTGTCACCCCCTAATGGTTGGATTCCTAGTCTTGGAATCCAGCCATCAGCTATGTGGATGTGAATTCTTGTAGAGAGGCTACAAGGAAGAGACTTGAGAAGCGCTGGCTGACAGCCCAGCTGAGCTTTACCTTCAGCTAGTAAATGCTGCCAGCTATATAATTGAGCCATTGTAGACATTATAGCCTTATTGTATTTTGTGAAGGCTGCACAGCCACCCAAAGTCACATATAGTTCTGAGACTAGTCCTAAATGAGAGATTATAAATGGTCATTCTTGGAGCCATTGAATTTAGGGAGTGGTTCAGAGTATAGTAATACATATATGAAGTACTTCCTATATTAATTCATCTCCTAGCCTCAACATAGACACTGAACATTCTCAGTATTTTGGAAGTTCATGTCCAGATATTGCTTATCCCAAAGATGCAAAGAGAAAGACCACCAACCCAAATCATCATGGCTAAATAATAGGTATAACAAAATAATCAACACAATTATTTGAAACAAAGTCATGGTTGCCATTTTCTGAAACATGCAGTACAGAACTATTTATTGTTAAGATAAATAAGTGGAGCATAGCCGAATCCTTGAGATATAGATTTTATCATAAACAGAAATAAACCTAGTCTGTATTTACTATAAGATGGCTTTTGAACCTAAGATAGAAGCAGGCTGGTTTATCAATATATGGCATATAACAAATTCAGTGGCAATTAACTGTGTACTCACAATCTACCCTATATATCACAGTAGAAAAAGGTTTGTTAAGTCCTTAGTGTTTTCTGGCCACCGGAGGTCATTGTGATTCTTTTTGGGCTGCCACAATACTATGCTACAGAAGAGCAATGTTGTTCTTCCCTGGGCTCTAAAACTATATACACAGAGAGGGGGGAGATGATAGATAGATAGATAGATAGATAGATAGATAGATAGATAGATAGATAGATAGATAGATAGATATCTGCTTTCCAGCTGTCAGGGTTAGGGAAGGATTTTTTTCTTTCCTGGGACTATCCATATGACTTAATCTCTTGAGTCCAAGTGCAAAAGGCTCTGATAATAGACGATGTAAAAGTCACTTGTTAAAGGACTAAAGAGAACATTAGTCCATTCAGAGGCTCATTCTACTTCGGAGATAATCATGGTTCTAATTCTTTCATTTAATGTAAGTCTTGTCTTATATTTTAATGGGCCTTATGCATTCCCTATCTATGTTAAATTTCAGACATATTTCTTCAAGTTTTCATCCTCAAAGAAATACTAAAAACTCTTCCAAGGACATATTTTGATAAGAATTGTTTAACAATGTATCTCACATCAAGAGAATTTCTTATAATTTCAAAGTACCTTTAATATACAGTCTACTTTGTAACAGTCTGTTCATGAATAAAATTCTGGCTTGGGGGTCTCTTAAGGTCTGCCTCCCAAGGAGGGTAATTGTTTAAGGGCTATTGATCTGGCAGATGTTGACTTGCTTTTTTTCACATGTTTCTCTGGTCCATTATCTTTGCTCTCAGGCACTCCTAAAGACAGGAAATATACAGATGTATTTTATTCTGAGACTTGCACTAGCTAATCACTTTCTAACAATCACTTTGAGAAAGCAAACTGCATTGTTGATGCTCTGCAATTATGCAAATTCAGGAGAGGAAGTACTTGTATTACTTCCTTCCGCTCAGAAAGCACAAGTGTTTAGAGTGGAGTTGGGTGTCAAGTAGGTCCAGGTGAGTAACTTGATTAAAAGCATCAAAATACTCCAGAGTACCTGTGTGATACAGAAGTAGAAATTCTACAGTGGATGCCTGCCTGGTCCTTGATTGAGAAATACTACCATCTTCAGGAAATGTAACCACTTCATTTACATACCTCTGCTCACTGCATAATGTAATTCGATTCCCTCCTCACTAACAAAATATTCTCAGGTATATGCGCCTTTCATAGAAAATGCCTGACCACTCGTGTATCTTTTTTACTACTTTCTAGCCTTACTCCCAAGAGAATGATTACTGTGAAACAAAACCAGAAAGGAGGTAAATAAAACATCACAGCAAAAAACATGTCAAGAAGCGACTCACATTTGCTCCAAAAATAGGGTTCTGACATTGCAGCCCAGCTCAGGCATAAAGCATAAAGCATAAAACATAAAGCAAAAGCTTCCCACGATCCTCATTTGCATATTGGAATAATCTTTTTAACACACATACCTTTCAGAGATATGTATAACTTACTTAGGGTATAAGTGTTCAACAAACCATTATTGCTCAAATTTCCAGCAAGTTTCAGATTCTCTTCCATACAGAAATAAGGAGGACAGGACACTGTGTGTCTCTGCAGAAGCATATAGATGTGATGGTTATTTTCTATAACTAATTCACTGACCTGTAGAAAGCCAAGAGAGATGGTAAAATGCCATTTCTAGGTGTTTTTCTGGAGTTTGTTTTTTAAACTATCCACATTTAAATCAATAAATCAATAGAAATAAAGAGGATCCATCTTCAACAGGATAGGTGGGTACTATCCAACCCCATGATAGAAAAGAAGGTAGGGAAAGGGTAACCGCTCTCTCTATTAGAACTGAGACATGCTTTGGTCTACCCTCAGTTACTAGTACCCCTGGTCCTCAGGCCTCAGGAAGCCAACCAGGGTTACATCTGCAGCTTGTCTTGCTCTTTAGTCTGCACGTGGTAGATCATGGAATTTCTCAGATGTTACAATTGCCCAGTCTCCTAATATGCACTAAAAATTTAAACAGCATTTTGAAATGGAATATAATGGTAGGAAGAGACCTCCAGGAAGTAGAAGACTTTTAACTAAAGATAGAATTTTGAGTATAAGTAGAAGGAAAAGAAAGAGGTTCATAAAAGCAAACTTAAGTGGTATAAAAAGTCTTAACTTCTAGCAAAGATTTGGAAACCTTGCATGTGCATTGAAGGAATGGTGGCCAGCTGCTTATATTTAACCTACTCTTTAAAAGGGTCTCAAGTTCTCAATGATCATTGCATGATATTTTTAACTCAATACTCATGCTCAAATACACAGAAGCAAACCAGAGTATTCAGTGGCATTGGAAGGAATTTTTAAAATAAAGAGGTTCAAAAGAACAGGCCAGGAGGGCACTCCATGAAAATGCCATAAGTAAGTATAGAGATGTAGAATGGGGAAGGCCATATGAGACTGTTGGGTGCTTTTGGAAACCAATGGGAGTCTTGAGTGTCAATGATAAGAATGACCTCCTGCAAGTCTGGAGAAAAGGCTCAGTGGTTAAAAGCAAGTGTTGTTTTTGCAGAGGACTCCTTGGATGCACCCCAACCCCCAAGTCTGGTGGATCAAAACTGCCTGTAACTCTGCTCCTTGGAAGCTGACATATTCTCATGACTCTATAGGCCTCATGCACATAAATGACTCCAGAGGACCTGAGCTCAGTTCCTAAAATCCTCATGGTGATTCATAAATGTCTACAACTCCAGATGATCCAACAACTTCTTATGGATTCAGACATGTATGTAATATACACTCAGACTTTGCAAGCAAAATGCTTATCCACATAATGGTTACCTTATGAATATGCATAATAAACATTAGAAAATACAGCCTTTACATTGAATTGTATCCACTTATCTTACTATTTCTCTGCTCATCACACTCTTATTATTGATTGTTTTTTTTACAGTGAATTCTGCATGAGAAACATTAGTATGGAATTTGAAATTAGACCAAATTATGAGTTTGGCAAGCAGGATACTAACAATAAGTGTTATTAAAAATAAGTTTACTAGCTCCTAACATACACTCATGCTCACAAAATTACACAGACCCAAACAGTAAAGGCTAGGATCTGTATCTGAGAATGGAGACATGTTTTAAGAGAGAGATAAGGACCATAACACATATGTGATATGGAAGTGTAAGGGGAATGCAGGGAGAGGAAGAATACAAATGGGTGGAGACATAAGGGGACAGGGTAGAAGAACAGGTTAGGACCAGATAAACTAAATGCAGTAGGAAACCTGCTATTTTCTATGTCAATTAAACATAAGGAAAAAAAAACAAGGTTACATTTGTGTCTACATAAAAAATTAGTCTTGTAGCAGACTTAGAATCAAGAAGATCTCAATGGCTAGTTTGAATGATTAACTTGCATGGCTCAGTATCCTGTCTTCCTTCACCAAATACCTTCCCAATGCAAGGCCATCTTAACCAAAGCCTCCAGTACATGATGAAACAATGAAAAACTAAGGCTACAGAGAAAATACTTGTTTTGACAAAGAAGAAAAATCATTTAAATTTACTCTAAGTCATTTTGGGTAGATGATGTTTACCAAGAGACTAGGCTAAAGTGGACTGAGTATTGAGGGAAATCCAGGGCTTCTTGGCAGCCAGCAGACTCAAGACACATTTTCTTCAATATGTGTTGGTCTTTATTCCCCTCCATAAGCTTTCAAATTTCAATCACTACCCCACTGAGTCTGGGGAGAAATTGATAAAGCAAATAATACAGGAGACAATCACAAGTGAATTGAATTTGAGCACAATTGAGATGAACTGCAGTGTTTAAAAACAGAAACATTTCAGAGATGAGCTTACGGGACTCTCTCTCTCTCTCTCTCTCTCTCTCTCTCTCTCTCTCTCTCTCTCTCTCTCTCTCTCTTACTCTCTCCCTCCCCCTCCCTTTTACCCTCTCTTTCCCTTTACCTCTTCTATCTTTTAAGTTTGAGACAAGAAAGAGAAGAACATTTGAGTTAGAAGGGCAGTAAATGGAAGGAGCAGATTGGAGAAAGGTTATATACTGACTTGGCTAAATGTTTACTTAATTTCTCCAAGCGTTTTCTTTTTCTTTTCTTTTTTATTTTTCTTTTTGACATTTTTTAAAATACCTGAGAGGCATTTTGAAGAAAAATTGTTGAAATAAAATGATATTGTCTGTAATCACAGGTGAATTGAATTTTTTTCCACATGGGCTATGGTGTGGAAAAGCCTTTTCAAGAGTAGGGTGTGTGTGTGTGTGTGTGTGTGTGTGTGTGTGTGTGTAGTATGTGTGTAGACATCACTGAAGTTTTAAGGAAGGAAACTGGAATTGTAAATTTATAATCAAACTGCAAAGGGAGTTTAGAGATTATCTAAGCTATTACTCAAACTGGGCTGGACCCTTTGGGTCATCAACAAAACACAGAAAAAGCTTCCCCACCGCTAATTCAGAAAGAGTCCCTACATCCGAGATTCTAGAAGTCATAGTTTAAAAGCATGAGACTGCTGTTTGAACCTGTGTTTTTAATGCATCATTCATAGTTTACAGAAGAAAAGAGAAAGCAGGCAAACAAACAAACAAGCAACCCCGAGCCTCTGACAGGAGGATTTACACAGCTGTTAGCTGACAGTGCAGTGAAGAAGAGAATCCAGGGTTCCCAGATTCTGCCATGCTGCATTTCTTGACTATGCCAAAGAACGAGAAAACGATTAGACATGACCCTAATTAGGATTTACAGACATCTCAGAAAAGTGCAGACATCATCATGTAACATGATGTGCAGTACCTGATCAGTGATTGCTGAGACCAGGTAAGAAGTGTCCAACCATCCTGAAAGCTGACGCTAAAGCTCTAGAAACCTACGCCACCCTCAGAGAAATTACAGTGCTGCAGGCAACTCAGGCATGGTGAGCACAAGGGAGAGTTGGATAGTCTTCCTTAGGGAAGTACACACTAATTGCTAATCCAATTCTAAATGGTCTGCCTTGCAAACATACCTACAAAAACATTATACAGATTGACCAGGTTATATTTAAAAATACATATGTATGTACTCATATGCAAATATATGTATATGCATGTATGCATTAAAGATGATTAAAGAAAAGATGGGCCATAAGTTTGAAAGTGATCAAGATGAGGTATATGGGAAGGTTTGTAGGGAAGAAAGGAAAGGGAAAATGATATAATATTATAACCTCAAAAGTAAAATAAATGACAGTAGCAAAAACATGAAGAAGATACAGTGCTGCCATCTCTTGGGCTCTGGTCTTCAACAGACTCGCTCACTGGAGGTTTAAGAGTGATTTCTCTAAAGACAGTCCACAGTCCTGAAATGAACTCAGGCAGACGGTTGAGAATACATGAGCAAGGCACTGGCGGGCTAAGACAGAAAAAAAATAAGATAAAGTAAAGCTAATTCCTGTAAATACCGAGAGAGCAAGCCAAGCCTACATTTCCTGTAAGTAGCTCTTTCTAATTCAGGAGGCTGTTCATGCCAGGAACAGATTCAAAAAATTCAGACTGACCTCGAAATTCACCAGATTCAACCCTGCACTGCGAGTATCCTTGCTCACAGCACCCATGTAAAAATGGGAGATACAGGAAGCTCTGGGTGCTCACTATCTTTGCTTAACCAATTTTGATATCTGTTGTCTCCTTTTTTATTATTAGAGAGGGGAATTCACATATTAACATATAAACAAGGTTATCTGCTCTTTACAATATTTAAAGTTCCTTCCAGGGCCCTTATCTTCCCTTCCCTCCCTCTTTTCTTCCCCCCTCTCCCTTCTGTCCCTCCTCCTCTTTCATTCTCCTCCCCATCCTCCCTCACCATCTCTCCTTTCTTTCTTTTTATTTTCTTACCATTTTGACATCAAATTAAGTTCATTTCCTGCACAACATAGAAACTCTTAAACTCTCTACAGAGAGTTTTCTAAACCCATAGAAGCATTCTGTTCAATCCCGTGGACTGTCCTAGTGGGGCAGTCTGCTGCTTGCATTGCTTAACTTCTGCTCGTCACATCTCGAGTGATTGTGGGGTCCTCTCAGCCTCTGGACTATGATGTCCTGGGGTAGACACTGTGAAGCCACTCTTTCCTCTGTAAGTAATCCCAGCAGGGTGTGAGCTTCAAACCAGATGCGTGACTGTTTGGAGCAATTAAATCATACTTTATCCCAGTCTCCATTTGCTTCTTCCTTGGGATGCATAGCCTACATTCTTTGGGCCATTAGACTTCTCTTTTTTTATTAGATATTTTCTTCATTTACATTTCAAATGCTATCCTGAAAGTCCCCTATACGCTCCCACTCACACCGCACCCTGCTCCCCAACCCACCCACTCCCACTTCATGGCCCTGGTATTCCCCTGAATTGGGGCATATAATCTTCGCAAGACCAAGGGGCCTCTCTTCTCAATGATGGCCGACTGACTAGGCCATCTTCTGCTACATATGCAGCAAGAGTCACAAGCTCTGGGGGTATTGGTTAGTTCATATTGTTGTTTCTCCTATAGGGTTTCAGCCCCTTTCAGCCCCTGGGGTACTTTCTCTAGCTCCTCTATTGGGAGCCCTGTGTTCCATCCAATAGATGACTGTGAGCATCCACTTGTGGCATAGCCAGGCACTTGGCATAGCCTCCCAAGAGGCAGCTATATCAGGGTCCTTTCATGGAAAATCTTGCTGGCGTATGCAATACTGTTTGGGTTTGGTGGCTTTTTATGGGAAGGATCCCTGGGTGGGACAGTCTCTGGATAATCCTTCCTTCTGTCTCAGCTCCAATCTTTGTGTCTGTAACTCCCTCCATGGGTATTTTGTTCCCCATTCTAAGGAAGACACGTTGGTCTTCCTTCTTCTTTAGTTTCAAATGTTTTGCAAATTGTATCTTGGATATTCTAAGTTTCTGGGCTAATATCCACTTATCAGTAAGTGCATATCATGTGAGTTCTTTTGTGATTGGGTTGCCTCACTAAGGATGATATTCTCCAGGTCCATCCATTTGCCTAAGAATTTCAAAAATTCATTGTTTTTAATAGCTGAGTAGTACTCCATTGTGTAAATGTACCACATTTTCTGTATCCATTCCTCTGTTGAAGGGCATCTGGGTTCTTTCCAGCTTCTGGTTATTATAAATAAGGCTGCTATGAACATAGTGGAGCATGTGTCATTATATGTTGGAACATCTGTGGGTATATGCCCAGGAGAGGTATTGCTGGATCCTCGACTAGTACTATGTCCAATTTTCTGAGAAACCACCAGACTGATTTCCAGAGTGGTTTTCCAGCTTGCAGTCCCACCAGCAATGGAGGAGTGTTCCTCTTTCACCACATCCTCACCAGCATCTGCTGTCACCTGAATTTTTTATCTTAGCCATTCTGACTGGAGTGAGGTTGATTCTCAGGGTTGTTTTGATTTTCATTTCCCTGCTGATGAAGGATGTTGAACATTTTTTCAGGTGCTTCTCAGGCATTTGGTATTCCCCGGTTGAGAAATCTTTGTTTAGCTCTTTAACCCATTTTTTTTAATTAGGTATTTTCCTCATTTACATTTCCAATGCTATCCCAAAAGTCCCCATACCCTCCCTCCCACTACCCTACCCACCCACTCTCACCTTTTGGCCCTGACGTTCCCCTGTACTGGGGCATATAAAGTTTGCAAGTCCAGTGGGCCTCTCTTTCCAGTGATGGCCAACTAGGCCATCTTTTGATACATATGCAGCTATAGTCAAGAGCTCCGGGGTACTGGTTAGTTCATAATGTTGTTCCACCTATAGGGTTGCAGATCCCTTTAGCTCCTTGGGTACTTTCTCTAGCTCCTCTATTGGGGGCCCTGTGATCCATCCAATAGCTGAATGTGAACATCCACTTCTGTGTTTGCTAGGCCCCAGCATAGTCTCACAAGAGACAGCTCTATCTGGGTCCTTTCAGCAAAATTTTGCTAGTGTGTGCAATGGTGTCAACATTTGGAGGCTGATTATGGGATGTATCCCCGGATATGGCAGTCTCTAGATGGTCCATCCTTTTGTCACATCTCCAAACTTTGTCTCTGTAACTCCTTCCATGGGTGTTTTGTTCCCAATTCTAAGAAGGAGCAAAGTGTCCACACTTTAGTCGTCATTCTTCTTGAGTTTCATGTGTTTCGCAAATTGTATCTTATATCTTGGGTATCCTAAGTTTCTGGGCTAATATCCACTTATCAGTGAGTACATATTGTGTGAGTTCCTTTGTGATTGGGTTACCTCACTCAGGATGATGCCCTCCAGGTCCATCCATTTGCCTAGGAATTTCATAAATTCATTCTTTTTAATAGCTGAATAGTACTCCATTGTGTAAATGTACCACATTTTCTGTATCCATTCCTCTGTTGAGGGGCATCTGGGTTCTTTCCAGCTTCTGGTTATTATAAATAAGGCTGCTATGAACATAGTGGAGCATGTGTCCTTCTTACCTGTTGGAACATCTTCTGGATATATGCCCAGGAGAGGTATTGCAGGATCCTCCGGTAGTACTATGTCCAATTTTCTGAGGAACCGCTTACAGAAGCTTTGCAATTTTACAAGGTCCCATGTGTTGGTTCTTGATCTTACAGCACAAGTCACTGATATTCTATTCAGGAATTTTTCCCCTGTGCCCATTTCTTCGAGGCTTTTCCCCACTTTCTACTCAATGAGTTTTAGTGTCTCTGGTTTTATGTGGAGTTCCTTGGTCCAAGTAGACTTGAGCTCTGTACAAGGAGATAAGAATGGATCAATTCACATTTTTCTACATGATAACCGCCAGTGTTGCCAGCACCATTTGTTGAAAATGCTATCTTTTTTCCACTGGATGGTTTCACCTCCTTTGTCAAATATCAAGTGACCATAAGTGTGTGGTTTTATTTCTGGGTCTTCAATTCTATTCCATTCATCAATCTGTCTGTCCCTGTTTTTATCACAATTGCTCTGTAGTACAACTTTAGGTCAGGCATGCTGATTCCACCAGAGGTTCTTTAATTGTTGAGAATAGGTGGTTTTGCTATCCTAGATTTTTTTGTTATTCCAGATGAATTTGCAAATTTCCCTTTCTAACTTGGTGAAGAATTGAGTTGGAATTTTGATGGGGATTGCATTGAATCTGTAGATAGCTTTCGGCAAGATAGTGATTTTGACTATATTAACCCTGCCAATCCATGAGCATGGGAGATCTTTCCATCTTCTGAGATCTTCTTCAATATCTTTCTTCAGAGACTTGAAGTACTTGTCATACAGATCTTTCACTTCCTTAGTTATAGTCACACCAAGGTATCTTATATTATTGGTGACTATTGTGAAGGGTGTTGTTTTCCTAATTTCTTTCTAAGCCTGTTTATCCTTTGTGTAGAGAGAGGCCACTGATATGTTTGAGTTAATTTTATATCCAGCTACTGCACTGAAGCTGTTTACCAGGTTTAGGAGTTCTCTGGTGGAATTTTTAGGGTCACTTATATATACTATCATATCATCTGCAAATAGTGATATTTTGACTTCTTCCTTTACAATTTGTACCCCATTAATCTAATTTTGTTTTCTAATTACTCTGGCTAGGACTTCAACTACTATATTGAATAGGTAGGGAGAAAGGGGGCAACCTTTTAGAGTCCCTGTTTTTTGTGGGATTGCTTCAAGTTTCTCTCCATTTATTTTGATGTTGGCTACTGGTTTGCTGTAGATTGCTTTTTATTATGTTTAGGTATGGTCCTTGAATTCATGATCTTTCCAAGACTTTTATCATGAAGGGCTGTTGGATTTTGTCAAATGCTTTCTCAGCATATAATGAGATGATCATGTGGTTTGTATCTGTGAGTTTGTTTATATATTGGATTACGTTGATGGATTTCTCTATATTAAACCATCCCTGCATCCCTGGAATGAAGCCTACTTGGTCATGATGAATGATTGTTTTGATGCGTTATTGGATTCGGTTTGCAAGGATTATATTGAGTATTTTTGTATCGATATTCATAAGGGAAATTGGTCTGAAGTTCTCTTTCTTTGTTGGGTTTTTATGTGGTTTAGGTAGTAGAGTAATTGTGGCTTCATAGAATGAATAGAATAGAATACCTTCTGTTTCTATTTTGTGGAATAGTTTGAGGAGAATTGAAATTAGGTCTTTGAAAGTCTGATAGAACTCTGCACTAAACCCATCTGGTCCTTGGTTTTTTGGGGTTGGGAAAATATTAATGACTCCTTCTATTTTTTTTTAGGGAAAATGGGAATGTTTAGATCTTTACTATGACCCTGATTTAACTTTCATACCTGGTATCTGTCTAAGAAATTGTCCATTTCATCCAGGCTTTTCAGTTTTGTTGAGTATAGCCTTTTGTAGTAGGATCTGATGATATTTTGGATTTCCTCGGGATCTGTTGTTATGTCTCCTTTTTCATTTATAATTTTGTTAATTAGGATACTGTCCCTGTGCCCTCTAGTTATTCTGTCTAAGGGTTTATCTATCTTGTTGATTTTCTCAAAAAACCAGCTCCTGGTTTGGTTGATTCTTTGTATAGTTCTTTTTGTTTCCACTTGGTTGATTTCAGCCCTAAGTTTAATTATTTCCTGCCATCTACTCCTCTTGGGTAAATTTGCTTCCTTTTGTTCTAGTGCTTTGAGGTGTGCTGTCAAGCTGCCAGTGTATGCTCTCTCTAGTTTCTTCTTGGTGGCACTTAGAGCTATGAATTTTCCCTTAGAACTGCTGTGATTGTATCCCATAATTTTGGGTGTGTTGTGGTTTCATTTGCAGTAAACTCTAAAAAGTCTTTCATCTCTTTATTTCTTCCTTGACTAAGTTATCGTTGAGTAGAGTGTTGTTCAGTTTCCATTTGAATGTTGCCTTTCTATTATTTATGTTGTTATTGAGGATCAGCCTTAGTCTTTGGTGATCCGATAGGGTGCATGGGATATTTTCAATATTTTTGTATGTGTTGAGGCATGTTTTATATAGTTAATTTTGAAGAAGTTACCATGAGGTGCTGAGGTATACCCTTTTATTTTAGGATAAAATGTTCTGTAGATATATGTTAAATCCATTTGTTTCATAACTTCTGTTAGTTTCAACGTGTCTCTACCTAATTTCTATTTCCAGGATCTGTCCATTGATGAGAGTGGGTTGTCAAATTCTCCCCCTATTATTGTGTGAGGTGCAACGTGTGGTTTGAGTTTTACTAGAGATTTCTTAATGAATGTGGATGCCCTTGCATTTGGAGCATAGATATTCAGAATTGAGAGTTCATCTTGGAAGATTTTACCTTTGATGAGTATGAAGTACCCCTCCTTGTCTTTTTTGATAACTTTGGGTTGGAAGTCGATTTTATTCAATATTAGAATCCAGCCTGTTTCTTCAGACCGTTTGCTTGGAGAATTATTTTACAGCCTTTTATTCTGAGGTACTGTCTGTCTTTGTCCCTGAGGTCGGTTTCCTGTATGCAGCAAAATGTTGGATCCTGTTTATGTAACCAGTCTGGTAGTCTATGTCGTTTTATTGAGGAATTGAGTCCATTGATATTAAAAGATATTAGAGAAAAGTTATTGTTGCTTCCTGTTATTTTTGTTATTAGAGTTGGGATTCTGTTCTTCCGGCAATCTTCTTTTAGGTTTGTTGAAGGATTACTTTCTTGCTTTTTCTAGGGCATAATTTCTCTCCTTGTGTTGGAGTCTGGTGTATTTCTGATAGGTCTTCCTGTACATGTTACTTGACCTCTTTCCCTTACTGTTTTCAATATTCTATATTTAGTACAATTGTTGTTTTGATTATTATGTGTTGAGAGGAATTTCTTTTCTGGTTCAGTTTATTTGGAGTTCTGTAGGCTTCTTTTATGTTTATGGGCATAGGGAAGTTTTCTTCTATAATTTTATTGAAGATATTTACTGGCCCTTTAAGTTGAAAATCTTCATTCTCATCTACTCCTATTATCTGTAGGTTTGGTCTTCTCATTGTGTCCTGGATTTCCTGGATGTTTTGAATTAGGATCTTCGTGCATTTTTCATTTTCTGTGATTGTTGTGTTTATGTTTCCTATGGAATCTTCTTCACCTGAGATTCTCTCTTCCATCTCTTGTATTCTGTTGCTGATGCACGCATGGTTCCTGATTTCTTTCCTAGGGTTTCTATCTCCAGAGTTGTCACACTTTGTGTTCCTTTCCATTTTTAGGTCTTGGATGGTTTTGTTCAGTTCCATAACTTATTTGGTTGTGTTTTGCTATAATTCTTTAAGGGATTTTGTGTTTTCTCTTTAAGGGCTTCTACCTGTTTAGCAGTGTTCTCCTGTGTTTCTTTGTGTGATTTATTAATGCCCTTGTTAAAATCCTCTACCAGCATCATGAGATATGATTTTAAATCCAAAACTTGCTTTTGGGATGTGTTGGGGTATCCAGGACTTGCTGTGGTGGGCATACTGGGTTCTGATTATGCCTAATGGTCTTGTTTTCTGTTAGTAAGATTCTTATGTTTGCCTTTTGCAATCTGGTAATCTCTGGTGTTAGATGTTCTAGCTGTCTCTGGCTGGAGCTTGTTACTTCTGTGATTCTGTTAGCCTCTGTCAGCACTCCTGGGAGTCTAACTCTCTCCTGAGTTTCAGTGGTCAGAGCACTCTCTGCAGGCAAGCTCTCCTCTTGCATGGAAGGTACACAAAGGTCTGGAGCTCAGATCCACCTCTTGGCTGAAGATGAAGGCCTGAATGACTTATGAATCTGTCTAAGAAGCTCTGTTGCTCCTGCAGCCCAGG
The DNA here is from genome assembly GCF_000001635.26 of Mus musculus. NCBI lineage: Eukaryota > Metazoa > Chordata > Mammalia > Rodentia > Muridae > Mus > Mus musculus. The sequence goes on from NC_000078.6 coordinate 7,438,601, forward strand.
CACTCTCATGAGCTGACTGGTCTCTGAGAGTACTAAGATACAAGATGGTGCCCTCACCTGAGTCCCGGGTTCAGAGCCCTCCCTGGAGGCCGACTCCCCTCTGGTGGGGAAGGTGCTCAGAGGTCTGGGTCTCAGCTATGCCTCCTGACTCAGGATGAAGACTTAGTTCCCCTGTTCTAGAGCCATCAGTTGCCAACAGCATCTCAGCATGTGGTAAGCCTATCCATGCTGGGAATTTGGCTGGCTCTATCTTCTTCTGGTCTGACATATGCAGTTATGGTCACCTAGGAATTCATGTGTTCAGGGGCTCTATTTCCTCTGGAAAATGATGTTTCACTGTAGAATGTCTGCATGTCTGCTACCTCTGGCTCTTTTTTTTTTTTTAAGATATTTTCTTTATTTACATTTCAAATGCTACCTGGAACGTTCCCTATACCCTCCCCCTGCCCTGCTCCCCTACCCACCCACTCCCACTTCTTGGTCATGGTGTTCCCCTGTACTGTGGCATATAAAGTTTGCAAGACCTAGGGGCCTCTCTTTCCAATGATGGCCGACTAGGCCATCTTCTGCTACATATGCAGCTAGAGACACAAGCTCTGTGAATACTGGTTAGTTCATACTGCTGTTCCACGTATGGGGTTGCAGACCCCTTCAGCTCCTTGGGTACATTCTTTAGCTCCTCCATTGGGGGCCCTGTGTTCCATCCTATAGATGACTGTGAGCATCCACTTCTGTGTTTGCCAGGCACTGGCATAACCTCACATGAGACAGCTACACTCATTCTGCCTCCTGTTCCATGACAACCTCTGAGCCCTGCAAGGAAAAAGTGTAATACTCAATGAAATGTTCAAAAGAGAGTGGGAAAGCACATGTAGTTGGAGCAGAGAAGTGAGAGAGGCTAAAGGGAGAAAATTGAAGGGGAAGGAAGTAATAATTGTTTCCCTTGAGCCAGACATTATGTAGCTCAAAATGCATTTGTCTTCTCAAATGGCTACCTTGTATCTTTGGTTCAGGCTGATTTTCTAGTTGTTTAAATTGGAGAGTGATTTTCTTATAACTACTTGTACCTATGTTTGCTGGAACATGAAAACAATGACTAGATTATCACAACTACAGACCTAAGCACTTAAAATACCATAATAATTAAAAGTTCAAATCCTGGCTGTCTCAGTTTTTAGCTGTATAGCCCATGAAAGTAGCATCTCTTCTATAAACTTCAGTGTTTTGAGCCATAGACAGACATAATATAGCACATAAATCATAGATTTTTCTGTACATAATAAACTATGAATAATATATCAAAGCATTTCTTATATTTCTAACAGATATTAGATGCTAAATAAATGCTTATACTTTTTATATGTCTGAACCTATTACTTTAGTTTGGCAAGATTATTTGAGTTATATATGTGAACTAGCTTATTAAATTGACCCTCCTAAATTTGCACCAAATGAAAATGCAATTAGTCTCCCTCCCGTGTTCCTAGACATGGCATTGATTGAGGAGATAGAAGAAAGATAGGGGCTCTGACACAACTTATCTTAGACATATCGATTCACACTTTCTTAAAAATGCATTTGTTCAATGCTTTATATGAAGGAATCTATAACATGTACCACAAAGCCTCAGGCTCTTCTTCCACATTTATTTTCAGTGTGTTAACTGCCGTGCTAGAGGGCCAAGATGCAGGGCTTTTGGCCACCAGACATATATGCTATATCCTGTGTTGATGCCTGAGGGCAATACTAACTGTTTTCCCATCCACATTAGGGATATTTAAATGTTCGGGCCAAAGGAACAGCCTACTGTTCTGTGACAACCAGACCAACTTTGAGGCAAGTAAGGGTTCAATATGGTATTATTGCAGACCACATCTTTTATTGTATTTTCAGAACATCTCATTCCAGTCTCTAAATAATTTTAGCATAACTGTTGGTCTTTCAAGATCCTATGAACAACCTGAGTTCAGACATTCCATTTTCCACCAGCACCTCATTCATTTCATTCCCTCTAAAGGGAGAGACTTCTCCAACCATACATGCATGCGTGCATGCATGAACATACACACACACACACACACACACACACACACACACACATACACATAAAGACCCTGCTTTAGCAATGTCTTTCCAAAGTTTTCCCACATGTCCTGAAAAGGCATCTCAGTGCTTCACATGTATGTAAGCCTGTGTTGTTGATACCCACTTCATCCCCAAATAATAGAAACAGCAAACATGGGTGATATAAATAAAAGGGAAGCCCTCGACAATCTTTTATTTACCTAGTTCTACATCTCAAGCCTCTTCCAGGATGCATTATGGAAGTTATAAAATACATATTGAGTTATCTGTTCTGTACCTGGTCATGGATGAAGGTCTTTGCAAACTTCATTTTAAAAATACTAAATAGATTAGGTCCACCCTATTCTTTTTGCCTTCAGTAGGCTCACTAGCATAAGAGGAGAGTGTGTGCTCACATGTGAAATGGTTGAACAATTATAGCAAGCATTCAAGAGCTGGATATTACAGGCCATAGGTGCCTTATACCTTCTCAGGAGACACAGCATACTACTGGATGAGTGACCAGGAAGGATTTTTAGAATATGTGACCCTTCACATCACTGCACAAAGATAGACAAGATTTTGTATAGGAAAAGTGACATTTCTAGCATTTTTCCAATCATTAAACTACAGTAGTGCCAGGATTCATCCAGTGGCTTCTATTTAATTCAAAGCCAAATGTTAATCACAGGCCCTGGTATGCCTATAAAGAGCTGCCTCTTTTTTCCCTGGAGCATCCCAGGGTGTGCAGCCTGCCAGAGGTCAGTGGGAATGAACGTTGAGGACTGATTAATTGTATGAAGAGTATTTCTTAAAATACAGACATGATCTATACATCAAGAAAGTGTTTTTTGAAGATAGAATAGTAGTTTTCATTTATGTTGAAGTTTTGTGATTCTTAGAACCACAGGTATCGTTAAAAAAGAAAAGGAAGAGTGGTTAAGCATCAATTAAAATTATTCATCAAATGATGGGACCCGGTATCACATAATTGAAAGGAAGAGAAAATCAGTAAGTTAGGAACTCAATTCAATCAGTTGACTTTTAATATATATTTTCTTCCTTCTTTTCTTCCCTCCCTCCTTCCTTCCTTCCTTCTTCCTTCAATCCTTCCTCCCTTCCTCCATCTTCATCTTCCTTCTAGACATTAGCTCAAACTACTCTATTTTCAAGATACCAAATAAAGTATAAGTAGTCAGAATGCAAAAAGTAATTAGTATTGGTTATAACAGCAATGATTATGAGCTGAGGTAGGATAAATCCAGTTTTCTAGACATCAAATATTGGTTGAAGTTGATTTCATGCCACACATCAATCATTAAATTTCTATAGACATGAGATATACAAGTAAGGCAGAAACAGAGCAGAGTTTAGATTTTGAGAGTTTGGTGTTCAGAAATCTGTCCTCACACAAGCTAAGGATATATTGGGCAACCATTTCTTTCAAAGACCATCATGGAGGTTTGCATTATTCCATCAAAAATTGAGAAAATGAAACCAAACAGAGGCAGATCCATTAAAAAATGGTTCCCCTGGGGCATGATGCATATGAAGGGAGCAGAGTATCTTGGATGAGGTGAGGAACACAAGGATTTTAAAATCAGGCTAGTCATCACAACTTGACATGACCAAGAACAATGTATGTTAAGTGTCTAAGCTCATTCATTACAGAACTGGGGGAAATCTTACAGAGTACTCAGCACATGGTTCAGTTCTCAAATCCAGACAGGTGTTGGTGGCTCAGTGCTTACACTTAAATGTGCTATTCAGATCCACTGGTCATTGAAAGTCACCAAGACTTCACAACTGCCATAAGGCAAAGACTATGTCCCCCATACTTGAGAACCTTTTGACATATGGGACACCTATGGAGAGGACCTTTGTGAAGATGCTAGAATGGCTCCCAAGCTACTTATGTGGGGAAACCCCAGACTATGTCTTCAATACTCTGCAAGACCACCAGCTTATCATTTAACAAATGCAAAAAATACAGAAACCATGAAACAAAATATTGATTTTTCTCAGAATGGCAGGAGAGTAGCAACTTTTAATAAAAAAAAAAAGTACAAAGAAATCTAGTATCATTTTCTAACTTACTGAAACAAACAAACAAATCTTCCTTTGTCCCTTATTTTTGTGAAATTATAATTACTCTAATTTAATACTACTTCAATAACCCATCAAAACGAAAGGTAAAAGCATGGTACAAAATCAAGATGCAGACTACTGAAAAGTTCTATAGTTTAACAGATCTATGAGAAATATGTTTCAGAGTGCATTCACAAGTGTTAATGCAGAGAAAAACTCCCTGAAAGGGACTTCCTAGCTGAGCATGGCATTTCCAGTATTAGAAAATACATAAATGAACAGCATTATCTTCCAATGTAAGAGACTATCAGAGCATTTTTGTTTTAGTTATGTTTGTATGTGTTCGTCTGTGAGATTTTGCATATGATTGCAGTGCCTACGGAGGCCCGAAGAGGGCATCATATCTTCTAGAGCTGAAATTACAGGAAATTATAAACTACTTAACATGGATGCTAGGAATTGAACTCAGGTCTCAGCAGGTATTCTAAACTGCTTAGCCATGTCTTCAGCCCTGATAGGATTTTTTTTTAAATTAACATAGAAATCTTGATTTGAGGGTTCAAAATGAAAGACTATGATCCTAAAAAAAAAGATAGCAATGGCAGAGTGTAGTTATACCCAATTAAATACATAAATGGATCCCAGTGGCAACATGTTCCTTGTACCTTCCCCATTGTTCTGGGTTCCAGAATCTAAGACACTCACACAGCCTATATATTTTGATAAACCTTAAACAGCTCAATGTCTGGGCCACTTTCTAACCTCCACACTGTTACTTACTAAAATCTATATTTCATCTTTGCTACCCTGGACCCAGCCAGGCAGCCATCTTGGGGCCACTTTTCCCTGGCTACTACATAGTGGCTGTGTTTTCTGTCCCACACTTTCTCAAGCATGACATCTTTCCTCTCCTTCTCCCAGCATGGTGGGTCTCTTTCTTTTTCCCCTTTCTCCCTGTCCCTAGCCTGGGAATCCTAAAAGTTCCACCTATGTCTGCCCTGACTAGTCATTGGCTGCCAGCATATTTATTTACTAATCAGAACCAACTAGGTGCAGGGTCCATAATTGTCTTAAGAACAAACCCTGGTGTCAGAATTTTGGGGGTTCCAAATTAATATAATACAAGCTGCATTAGACCAAACTTACTATAGGAGAGAGACTCTACTCTTCCATCCATTCATATCAACAAATATATACTAAGATAGAGGGTGTGTTATGTCATAGAGATCACTGGGGTAGATGATAGAAGCTGGAGAATACTTTATGGACCCATATACCTATCATGGCAAAAAGTTATACTACTGAATATTCATTATCCATTACTATGCATCTTTCTGGTCCCTGTGCTCATTTGTCCTTGATCCATATGCATACTCCATTGCGCACATCATTCAAGAAATCTTCCATTGTGAATTAAAATCAATAGGTTGACATAGCTGTCTTTCTAAATCTGTGCCTTCAATGTGATTAGAAAACAACCTAAGCCTATAACCTGTGCCAGACACTGAGGCATGGTAAATGAACCAGGAGGAATGACTCCTTGTATACCTGAAGTCCTAAGGGGACCAAGAGATGAGACATCAGCCAATGTCTTGTTACCATAGAGCTCTTAGACACAGAGAACTAAAAGCTCTCCCTCAGGCTTGGTATTTGTCATGATTGATAAGGCTGCAGCTAGAATATCTCCTCCAGAGTAGGTCTTACAGATTAATAAATATTTGTTGATTGATGAACAGAATTAAAACAAATCAACAAAAACAGTGACACTGAGTCTCTTTCTTGAAAGTTACAACCTTGAGAGGGAAGAATATAGAGCAATGCATTACTTGTATCTAAAGGTAAAAACTCAAAGCAATAGCCAATCTTCTTCCCTAATAAGTGAAAGTATAGACATCTATGGAAATCCTTAACTAACCCTGCCCATCCTTGTGCCTGACATCTCACTTCTTATTAATGTAATGACATCATACAGATTTGGAAAATAGTTAATGGTGACCAACCAGAAAGTTTTCTATTATATTTTCATAATACAGACCTGCTCTCTGAATGTCGATGCTAAGACTAGTAGATTTTAGAATAAAATCAGGATAATTTTTGACAGAAACCTGCAGATCTATACACTGCTAAGTTTTCTGAAGAAATCTGCCACTTCCAGGCCCCATATTATTGCTCACAGGACCAGAAAAGACAACTTACCTTAAGGACCTTACCCTACAATTTCATATAAAATAAGATCTAGAACATTCCTGAGTCTCACCAACTGGCTCTATCCTTGAAAGTCAAATCCATAATCATTGTCCAACATAGGTACAATGGGTGTTTAAATCTTTGATAAACAAGATTATAGTGCAACTGCCAAGAAATAATAGTAATAGGGAAATAGTGGAAATTTTAAATAGAAGTAACAAGATAAAGGGCAGCCTATGCCAAGAGTCAGTCTAAGAATGAATCAAAAAAAAAAAAAACAACAACAACAACAAAAAAAAAATAAAATAAAAACAAAACTTGGAAGCCTTAAAGCAAATCCTTTCTAGAAAACTTCAAGCAGAGTTAGCAAAGTTTATGACCCAACCCGATTCACCAAAATGGTATGGCTGCCAATGCATTTTTTTTAGAAAAAATAACAAGATTACTTTCCAGATCTATGGGGGTGGTAGACCAGCTGTCTCACATACCAGTAATAAATTTAATTCTCTAAGTAGACTGGGGAAGGGGGTGGCATCCTGTCTTTAAGTGCTACTCTGAAACATGTAAGAGTATAGCAAACATTGTAAGGAGCACAGCTGAAAGCAGGGACAATATTAAACTGGGTAAAAAGATCGGGAGATTGGGAGATCCTGGAAATCATATTAAAGCATTCTACATTTATCTGGTGGAGAAAGAAATATCCATTTGCAAAGCTCTAAAAGACCAAGCAGAGTTCAGCTGGTAGGATTGGTAGAATTTAAATTCTTAAATTTACAAAAGGGACACATGACAATTCTATAGAAGAGGGTCAAGTCAAACAGTATTTGAGTCAAGACTGAACATGCACCTGAGTAGGACATGGTATCAGGACTTAACATGAAGATTTCAGCATAGTTCTTCCCATGTAGTTCCACCAATTTCCCAGTTCTCACTGAAGGTCATGGAAAACAGGTCAGGTCTCTGTGTGCAACTTTTCATCCCTTGTTCATCTTCTCAGTCTCTAAAATTGCCACTCTCATCACAGGGTGCAATAGCATACTGTCTTCTTGTGCTTCCTTGCTCCCTTGAGAAATGTGTTCCAGTTTGGGTAATTACATTCTGCCAGGCTAAATTATCCTTGCAGTTTACATTGAGTAAGGCATTTTTCTTTAATATCTATCCTAAATTGTTGCATAGTGTTTCTGTGTACCAGTAAATATTACATACATGCCACAGTAATAGTCAGATGCTTGGAAACAGCCCGCCCTATTTAGAGGAGAACAAGGAAGGACTAAAACTAATTAAAACTTACTTCGATAATTCATATTCCTTCTGCATATTTGGCCCTTTATGCTGCTGTTTATGGAAAATGGCATCATATAACCTGGTCTTATTTTCCTGATTTTTTGCAAATCTCTTCAGCATCCATATCTTCCAATGTCCTCTTTACCCAGAGGACACTCCAAAAATAAGCTTGCAAATAGTAAGGAATAATGAGAGGAGGGGAATGAGGTTGTTCCTGTACCCCTTTATCACAGAGGGGAGTTTTAAAGACCATTCTGCACATTCCACCATGGTCATAGTTGCTCTACTCCAAAGCTGCATCCCCTTTTATATAGATTTTTTTTTCTTTTTCACTTGTCTGCCTCCTTATTAAGAGTATTTATTCGACTCCCGTTGCTGACCTTGGCAGTTTATTGCAAATATTATTTCTCTTGCTTGCTCACTCTCTCCCTTTCCCTCCCATGCATGTAATCCCGTTCCTCTTCTGACCCCATTCTTTAACAGTCTCAGTATCTCAAGATTACAAGCTTGCTTCTGTGCATCATCTTTCACTGGTGGTTTTGCACTACGTAAGGCACACTGGGACACACAGCAGCTTGAAGACCCTCAGGATCAGTGGATGATTTGCACCTCTGGTCCTTCCACTGGGACATAGATCACAGCTCATTAGTTCTTGGCTCTGAGGTCCTAGAGAGCAGGGGCTGAGTCTGCTTTTCCAAGGATTCAAAGGGTTAACATAAGCCTCAACTAAGTGAGTGTCCAGGAGATGCTGCTGGGACTGCTATAGAAGTGAATCACATCAGTTACACCTGATCTTCGATATCCTAAACCCCTCAATTTTAGGCATATTTCCAGAGATTGGGAGCTCTTCAATCTAACTTCTAAGCATACATTTCATATCTCTGTGAGATTTTGGTCTTTCTCCATTGTCATTTATTGCATTATTAATTTAATTATAGATTCATCCTTTCATTTGGATGGAAGGATACTATGGGCTTGGAATTGAACTGCATGCAGGATAGAGATAAGTTACATTGAGGAATTAGAATATAGGCCATAATACAAATAATAACCAAATGTTTATACAAAGAAATAGCGTAATTTCTATGATAAAAAATCAGTGTGAGATAAACAAACTCAAAGACAAAAACCACATGATCATCTCCTTAGATGCTGAGAAAGCATTTGACAAAATCCAACACCCATTCATGATAAAAGTCTTGGAAAGATCAGGAATTCAAGGCCCATACCTAAACATGATAAAAGCAATCTACAGCAAACCAATAGCCAACATCAAAGTAAATGGTGAGAAGCTGGAAGCAATCCCACTAAAATCAGGGACTAGACAAGGCTGTCCACTCTCACCCTACCTATTCAACATTGTACTTGAAGTCCTAGCCAGAGAAATTCGACAACAAAAGGAGATCAAGGGGATAGAAATTGGAAAGGAAGAAGTCAAAATATCACTTTTTGCAGATGATATGATAGTATATATAAGTGACCCTAAAAATTCCACCAGAGAACTCCTAAGCCTGATAAACAGCTTCAGTGAAGTAGCTGGATATAAAATTACCTCAAACAAGTCAATGGCCTTTCTGTACACAAAGGATAAACAGGCTGAGAAAGAAATTAGGGAAACAACACCCTTCTCAATAGTCACAAATAATGTAAAATACCTTGGCATGACTCTAACTAAGGAAGTGAAAGATCTGTATGATAAGAACTTCAAGTCTCTAAAGAAAGAAATTAAAGAAGATCTCAGAAGATGGAAAGATCTCCCATGCTCATGGATTGGCAGAATCAACATTGTAAAAATGGCTATCTTGCCAAAAGCAATCTACAGATTCAATGCAATCCCCATCAAAATTCCAACACAATTCTTCAACGAATTAGAAAGGGCAATCAGCAGATTCATCTGGAATAACAAAAAACTGAGGATAGCAAAAACTCTTCTCAAGGATAAAAGAACCTCTGGTGGAATCTATATGCCGGACCTAAAACTGTACTACAGAGCAATTGTGATAAAAACTGCATGGTACTGGTATAGTGACAGCCAAGTAGACCAATGGAACAGAATTGAAGACCCAGAGATGAATCCACACACCTATGGTCACTTGATCTTTGACAAGGGAGCTAAAACCATCCAGTGGAAAAAAGACAGCATTTTCAACAAATGATGCTGGCACAACTGGCAGTTATCATGTAGAAGAATGCGAATTGATCCATTTCTATCCCCTTGTACTAAGGTCAAATCTAAGTAGATTAAGGAACTCCAAATAAAACCAGAGACACTGAAACTTATAGAGGAGAAAGTAGGGAAAAGCCTCTAAGATATGGGTACAGGGGAAAAATTTCTGAATAGAACAGCAATGGCTTGTGCTGTAAGATCAAGAATCGATAAATGGGACCTCATAAAATTGCAAAGCTTCTGCAAAGCAAAAGACACCGTCAATAAGACAAAAAGGCCACCAACAGATTGGGAAAGGATCTTTACCTATCCCAAATCAGATAGGGGACTAATATCCAATATATATAAAGAACTCAAGAAGGTGGACTCCAGAAAATCAAATAACCCCATTAAAAAATGGGGCTCAGAGCTGAACAAAGAATTCTCACCTGAGGAATACCGAAAGGCAGAGAAGCACCTGAAAAAATGTTCAACATCCTTAATCATCAGGGAAATGCAAATCAAAACAACACTGAGATTCCACTTCACTCCAGTCAGAATGGCTAAGATCAAAAACTCAGGTGGCAGCAGATGCTGGCAAGGATGTGGAGAAAGGGGAACATTCCTCCATTGTTGGTGGGATTGCAAGCTTGCACAACCTCTCTGGAAATCAGTCTGGCGGTTCCTCAGAAAATTGGACATAGTACTACCGGAGGATCCCGCAATACCTCTCCTGGGAATATATCCAGAAGATGTCCCAACAGGTAAGAAGGACACATGCTCCACTATGTTCATAGTAGCCTTATTTATAATAGCCAGAAGCTGGAAAGAACCCAGATGCCCCTCAACAGAGGAGTGGATACAGAAAATGTGGTACATTTACACAATGGAATACTACTCAGCTATTAAAAAAAAATGAATTTATGAAATTCCTAGGCAAATGATTGGACCTGGAGGGTATCATCCTGAGTGAGGTAACCGAATCACAAAGGAGCTCGCACAATATGTTCTCACTGATAAGTGGATATTAGCCCAGAAACTTAGGATACCCAAGATATAAGATACAACTTGCCAAACGCATGAAATTCAAGAAGAACGAAGACCAAAGTGTGGACACTTTACCCTTTCTTAGAAATGGGAACAAAACACCCATGGAAGGAGTTACAGAGACAAAATTTGGAGCTGTGATGAAAGGATGGACCATCTAGTGATTGCCATATGCAGGGATCCATCCCATAATCAGCTTCCAAATGCTGACACCATTGCATAGACTAGCAAGATTTTGCTGAAAGGACCCAGATATAGTTCTCTCTTGTGAGACTATGCTGGGGCCTAGCAAACACAGAAGTGGATGATCACAGTCAGCTATTGGATGGGTCACAAGGCCCCCAATGGAGGAGATAGAGAAATTACCTAAGGAGCTAAAGGGAACTGCAACCCTATAGGTGGAACAACAATATGAACTAACCAGTACCCTGGAGCTCTTGTCTCTAGCTGCATATGTATCAAAAGATGGCCTAGTTGGCCATCACTGCAAAGAGAGGCCCATTGGACTTGCAAACTTTATATGCCCCAGTACAGGGGAATGCCAGGGCCAAAAAGGGGGAGTGGGTGGGTAGGGGATTGGGGGCATGGGTATGGGGGACCTTTGGGATAGCATTGAAAATGTAAACGAGGAAAATACCTAATTAAAAAAAATCAGTGTGAGAAAAGAAAATATGATAGCTGGAAGAGTATCTCATGAAAGTCATCAGCTGGATCCAACTGGTGCCTCTGTGCCATCTTGTCTATTGGGTGAAGGAGGTAGCATGAACCTTCTCTCCATTCTTCTTCTCAGTTCATTCACTGGACTAGGACAAAGGTTCATGGGGTAGAACTCAAGTGTGGTTAAGGCTTCAACCTTGCCACAGGCCTTGTGTTGATCTTGAAAAGCCTCATCCTCTGTAGACCTCCGATTCTGTAGAAGTGTAAAGGATGGAATGGCATAGATTTTCCTATGGTCCTTCAGTCTCTGACATTTTATCCATCTTGGGGCAGATGCCTTTACTTACAGTGAGCAGCAGGCATGTATGACTGTATAGCTCTTTAGTCCTAAAATCGCTTAATTAGGTAAAGAACACCACATACATTTTTCTTCAACTGAACTTTAGATAATTTTTGCCCATACAGTTTACTGTTTCCTCCATACAGTTTCCTTATCTATTTTAAAACTGATTCACAAATGGTTGCAAGAATTTGGGGGCTTTACTCTGGCTGTTTTGCAATTCAGACAAGTGATTAGAATACTCCCAGCACATACACTTAATCAAAACAAGCCCAATTAAGCTCACTACTCCACATTCCACCTCATTAGCTTTCTGTTCCTAAAATATAACAGATGTCATTGCTGCAGGCCCGGAGGTACAGGCACATTTTTCAGCTAAGCACTTACAATGCAACCTAAGTTAGAGGAAGATTTAATTATTACTTTCATTGTCGTGGCTTCCTGTGGAAGCTCATTTTTCACTTAATAGCAATCTCTTCTACCTAGTTGCCCACTGCCACCAAAATAGTGTGTCTTTCTCCTAAAATAGTGAGTTCATAAAAAGTGTGATTCCAGCCCTCTCCTTCCTCTTGAAAATTGATTTAGCTCCTCTTGAACTCAGCCAACCTAGCACATCTTGTGAGGTGTATGAGAAGAGGAAAAGACAGAAAACCATGGATTCTTTGCCTTTTTATGATATTTGGGTTCTGGTTTTGGATATTCAAGATATTTGTTGGTATAATAGTATATTGTGCTACCACCTTTGGTACAGTAGTATATTGCTGCTTTTCATATTAATCATGGTTCTCTTGAATATTACAATTATAAAATGAATCTCTCTGTTCCCCACTTTCTTTCTCCTGGCTCTCTCCGAGATATATATATACAGATATACATATATATACACACACATATATATACACACATGTATATACTTATATATATACATATATATATATAAATATATGTGTTTCATATATGTCTCATATTTATGTGTGTGTGTGTCTTATTAGAATGAATTACAGGTTGTAGTTAGGTAATCCAACAATGGCTGACTATGAATGGAAGATCCAAGAACCCAGCAGTATAGTTGCTTATTCGATGAGGCTGGATATCTCAGCTGTTATTTAGTATGTACCAGAATACCACAGTAGGTTCTATTGAAAGAATGGACTTATTAGCAAGCTCAACAGCAAAGTGGGCAAAAGTCAAAAGTTTCCTTCTTCCATGTCTTTATATATGCTTCCAGCAGAAGGCATGGTCCACTTTAGAGGTGGATCTTCTTACCTTAAAAGATATGAATTAAAGGTGTATCTTCCATCTCAAAGATCTGGATTAGAAAAGGCCTTTCCCACTTTAAGTGATTTAATTAAGTGAAATCTCTCATTATGCAGCTAATTAGAAGGTTTGATTAATTTTAGATGTAGTTAACTTGACAAGCAAGAATAAGCACCAAACCCTTGGTTTACCCTGCCCCCTTCCCTGTTCTGTGTTATCATGCTCTGACATCAATTTGTTCACACCTGGACTCCAATATCCTTCCTCCTCCTCCTCCTCCTCCTCCTCCTCCTCCTCCTCCTCCTCCTCCTCCTCCTCTTTCTCCTCCTCCTTCTCTTCCCCCTCCTCCTTCTTTCTTTCATTCTTTCTTTTCCTCTTCCTCCTCCTTTTCCTTCTTTCCTTCCTTCCTTCCTTCCTTCCTTCCTTTCTTTCCTTCTTTCCTTCTTTCTTTTGATTTTTTGTTTTATGTTTTTTTGGTTTTTTTTTTTTTTTTTTTTTTTTTTTGATTCCCAGATCTGATCACAGACTGGCCCATATCATGTCCTTTCTCTCCTCTAGAAGAGGAAAGGGAAACTGATGAAAAAACCTGAATCCAAATTCAGGTGTAGATAACATATAAATGAATGTAGTTTTCTAAAAGGAAACATTGACAACTGATCCTGTTAAGTCAAATGGCTAGTAACCATTGGTTAAAAAACAAATAGCTGTAAGTGTCAATGATACATACTATTCACTGATTGAACTGGGTTCTCTTTTCAATGTAATTATTAATTCACTAAACCTGGCATGCCTAGTTATTATTAGATATGTTCTTAGTTGTGGAAATGCCATACTTTAGAGTTCTGAAAAAGCAATAAATTTTCTTATATGTCATATACACATGCAAGCATTCATCTGTGCCTTCTTTCAAAAGCCTATGGAGGGAACTGAGTCAGAAGATTCAAGGTAAATTTGACACTTTATCTGCTCTCGCAGTGGGTTTTGTTCAGCTATATGTCTCTTTGCCTTTCATTCCTTGTTTTATATTTCTCTAAAGAGACTCCAGGCAGTTTTCTTCTGAGACATCAGGAAGCAAAAGGGATTCTAACAAAGCTCCATGTACTAATGGGGCATCCCTTTCCCGTTAGATTGCAGCAGACTGATAGACCTCCTACACCTTTGCAGTTTTTGATACCTACAGTCACCATCAACACATAAAAAAGTGCCAATCTTGGAGGAACATGGAGAATGTTCTTTCAAATCTGGAGACGATTTCCAAGGCATTCTATTTATTCTGAATAATGATGCTGTTACCAGAATTTGTACATATTTGCCTAGATTGGTCAACTTGAAAGTCCAGTTTCTGTGGCTTCTGTGCCCCAGTCATAGTATGTTTGGTGCCTCCTCCATTGCGACAGTACCATATCACAGAAAAGCAAACAGATGACTAGAGTCAAATCCTGGCCTCTTAGTTTTTAAGATCCTTGAAAGAAAGACATTAGCCTTGTTCATGACTTTATGTAGCAAGCCTAGATGACAGTTGAACATAGAACAGGCAATATAAATGATGAATGAACCAAATTGATGGATAATTGTCTAAATGGTGAACTAACCGCATCTTGTTATCCTGACAGCCCTTTGACAGAGAAGAAAAGTTGGCCAACTTTATATAACTCATGCTAAATCTGTTCCTACTTACTTTTTGGATAGTTTTGGAGCTAAGGGTGAATTTTGAAGTTATAAAATATCAAAAATAAAATCCAAATAAAAATAAAATTTAGTAATGCTTAAAATATTTTTAAAATTAAATTTAGTATTCTTTATTACAATATTTTTTAATTAAATTTTAGTATTGATTCATTAAAACAAATGGAAATGTTGTTTAGTAAATTACTAGACAAGCTATTGGTAAAAGAAAGGTTCCCAAAAAGAATTCTCCCCTGATCTCTTGAAATGTCCACAGTGCTCAGACCTCCTCCGCATGCCTATCACAACATGCCAACATCCACTTCCTTCCTCTCTTTACCATACTGTACATAAGTGCTTTTCCTGGACACTTCCTTTCTTGAGGGGAGGATACAAACTTTGTCTTCTTTGAATTCATAGTTCTTAGAACTCTACCTGCAAAGTCGGAGAAGGAAGGAAACAGCGCATGAACAAACAAGCTTTGATATTCAAAGTCATTCCTGACACCACATTGGCAAAGCCAAGCCTGACTCCAGGGAGAGGGGAGAAGCAATCTTTAATCACAGGGTGCCTCTGCAAACAGCTGCTGTTGGAGCACAGAGAAATACTTTGTTCTCCTTAGTAGGTTAAATATGCCTCTCCACAAATGTGTTAACCTCCTTCCTTTGCTTAGCAAATCCTCTTTTCATGAGCTGTTCAAAGATAAACTTTATCCCCAGGTTGGATTATCATAACCTTCAAATCAGTCTGCCTACATTAAGCTCTCTCCCTTCTTAAAGAGAAATTACACTGAGGCCCAAATCAACTATCATTCTCTTCCCTTTTATAGCCCCAACATCCTGAACTAGTCTTTTATAATCTCTCATTGAAAACCAGGGTCGTCACTAATGCTTTCTTGATACCCAGACACTTTAGAGGTTTCTTTCTTTCCCTTGCCTGTCAATGTTGGAAATCTCCAAACTCCTATGTAGGTTCCCTTCTAACACCATGTGCTCTCAAATTAGCTTGTTCACTTCCCTAACATGTGTAGGCTTGCCATAGACAAATAAGCACTTTAGAGCTCTGAGCTTATCAGTCAGGTACAGGACTAGAATTACACATTGGCTGTGAGACAGTCACTTGAAAGATACTTGAATGCCCATAGACATTAAAATTTTAATATTCTTTAAAAGGTACCCAGACATCCTGGGGAGATGATATATCTGTTGTGCAAGTGTAAGGACGATCCCCAGTAAGCTTATAAAAACGCAGGTGAGTGTAGTGGTCAGCCTGTAATTCCAGCACTTATAGGTAGAGACAGGAGATCCCTGAAGTAAACTGGTTAGAGTATCCAAATTAACAAGCTCCAAGTTTAGCAAGAGACTCTGATTCAGTAAATGAAATGGAAAGGGATTGAAAAATATATCCAAAGATACACAACATACACAAGGAGACACACAGGAGTATTTGTATATTCATATATACACAAACACACAAACAACAACAACAACAATACACACACATACATACATACATACATACATACATACATACACATGCTCCTATGCTCATGACAAGATATAGGCCAATGTACATATATACACATGCATAGCACACATAAATAAACATGTATAAGCAAGAGTTAAAATTAAAACATTAAAAATAATGTAGAATGCCAGCCCTTATCCCTGCCCCCAAGTCCCTCATATTTGATTACCTATTTCAAAGAATACTGTCATCATATATCCCAGTCTTAGGCTATTCAACATCACTTACAAACTTAATCACCAATGGCTATGACTTACAAATGCTAAATGTTTCTCAGTGACCTTGACATGCAAGAATCCCACCTGCTTCTGTCTTGCTTCTCTGACGATATTCTCACCTGAGACAATCTCTGAAGCAGTCACCTGGTACTAATTTTCACTCACCATTCACACTCATCTTATGGTTCTTTCATTCTAAAAATGCATATTTGACTGAAGTGCATACCTACTTAAAAATATTGTAGGATTACATCCAAACCCCTTAACATAGTCCCATAGTGATGTGGATCTTACAAACCCATTTCCTCTTCCATAGAAATCCTGTTGCCCTGTCTGTGCATAAGGAAGACTTTTGCTTTAGGAATATCTGTATGGATTTAGATTCCAAGTTTTCCCATAGGGTCTTTTATGGCTCCAGAACATTCTTTCCCCATCCAAACCTTATTTACTCACTCTACTGTAGTTTCTCTTTGTTATTTAAGTACCGGTGGCTTTGATATCCCTTTGCCTTGGGAAGTATGTGTTATTGCCCCCACCCCCAACCCCACCCCCACTACCAGCAGGTTTTGGTTAAGGCTCTTCCTGTCTCTCCTACAGGACTCTGGCTCCTCTCACTGCATCCACACCATGACGTTCCATCAACTTCTTCCTCACCTAAATTAGAAATAGGTAGACATGTGTACTGCTACCTTTTCTGGAAGTTTAAGCAAGATGATCAGAAATCCAAGGCCAGCCTGTACAATACAGCAAAATCCTCTGTAATAATATAAAAATTTGAGATGCAATCCAGTGGTCTAGCATGAGAAGACTCTGATCCAAATAAATAATAACAACAATAATGAAAGATAAATAGAATATAATTTTTGCAATTCATGCAGACAGAACATGTCTTTTTAAATACTTGGTATTTCCCTGGTTAGCTTTAACTGTCCATTTGAAATAAAGAAATATCTAGGAATAGACTCTCAACGAAAGAATTATCTAGATCAGATTACCCTGTAGACTTGTCTCTGAGTTGTCTCAGCTGTGAAATGGTGTATGTGCTTCCAGCAAACTCTAGATGGCAACTTCCTCTAGGCAGGTAGGCCTGAGAAAACTAGCTGAACAGGAAACTGTCTGTCATATAGTAAGCGGTATCTGTTATGGTTCCTGCCATATATCATTGGCTGTGAAATGAGTTTCTTGGTCAGAGGTAATGTTGTGTAGATCAACACAAGTGCCTATCTTCCGAAGGTTCTCTTTCTGGGTCCCCTCAATGATGGATTATAACCTGGAATTATAAGCTAAATAAATCCTCACTGCCCCAGAGTTGTACCTGGTCAGAGTGAGTGTCAAAACAGAAATGGTAGTAGAGCAAGTGTGTATCCATCAAGTTTACTAAACAAAGTGGTGCATACTTATTAATCAATAAATATATAGAAAATACAGTCAAAAAAGAAATCTTGTCTGTATTTTGAAGGATATTGGATAAAGGAATCTTTTTTTTTTCCATTTTCCTTAAAATGATTAGCAAGGGCTAAGAAGTGTGCCTCTCAATAGAGAGGATTTAATTTAGAGACTTCGACATAGAGGCATTAAGTACACTGTCCACCAGAAGACTATAATTTCTATGTCAGTAAATGATGTCATGCCTTAACAAATGAATGACTGAATTGGAAACATGAGCCATTGAAATCCCTAAAGGAACTAAAAGGTATGAACCATAAAAGGAATTTATTTTTGAGCAAGAAGTTTGCCACTACACTGCCACTGTCATTTACTCTGTTGAATAATGAGATCAGTGGCTGAAAACACATTCATGTGACCATAAGTGTCCTCCTCTGAGTGGTGATCAGAGGTACTCGTGGGTGTTAATGAATGTGTAACTGTGCTTCTGAACAGAGATCCTCTGTGAATTCTCCATCTATCCAGACAGTAGCCTACCTTGCCTTCCCACACCTTATTTTTAGTTTTTTTTTTGAATCCCACCTTGAAATGTGGAGATACTACCTCTCCCTCCCTCTCCTTCAAATTCACAGGCATGTCATTCATATGTTCATCCACCCTTAGCAAATCTCCAGAAAATTGGAAGAGAGGTTTCTAAACAGATATGAATCGCTGAAGGTTTGGCACCCCCTTCGTCTACTTCCGTGGATTTGCTATTAGCATCTGTGATGAGGCTTGGGGGTGGCTGCCAAACTTTGAATGTCACCGAGATGAGATTTAGCTGGTGGGGCCAAGGCCAGGCTTATTACAGTTCGGATTGAGCTTCATGATTGTCCTCTCTTGTTAGCATGCCTCCATTTAGCTTAGATTGCTTTGCAAAAATCTATCTTAATTAATCATAAATAGTGCCTGATGGGAAGATAGCTACTTTCATCTTAGTTAAATAAAACACAATCTCTAAATCCCTTTTCTTGCTCTAGGTTTTCACAGAATTGTGCAGGTTGCCTCCTTACATATCTGAGCTGCTATAAGGTCTAATCACATCACTATGTTACTGATAGCCTCATTAGACTGTGCCATCAAGAGCTGTCCCCAGCCCTTTCTCCACCAACAGAGCCAAGTCCCAATGAGTTAAATGGGGACACAGGAATGGCAAAACAATTCCACTCCTTCCCAGCAGCTAATTAAGAAGGAGGGTAAAGGCACTGTGCTAAAGACTTCAGCAATTTTGCCTTGTAGCTCTTCAAGGGTGACCTTGTAGCAAGTGGTGAAAATACAGAAGAGAATCACTGTTGCGTGCTAAATGATCGTCAGGAAAGTTCAAACACTACCGAATGGGTGGCTAAGTATGCTAGCGTGTGCCTGCTTTGTTCTCTGCCCCCTTTGAACTTATGAAATTTCCTTTCTGTACAAATATAGAAAGCAAATAATGAAGAACTTAAGGCTCTACTTAAATGAACAATACATAATCAGCCTATTGCGTCGGTAACATAAATGCTACGGAGTGGGGCTTGAGAGCAGCAGCTTGCCATGGGGCACCCATGCATTGTAATGGATCCATGTATCTGCATAATGAGTGCTGGAATTGCCTCCCCTCTTGCCAGCCTCTACTTATAGAACTAAAAAATATCTAAAAACTCAATTTCCCATTTTCTTTTTTCAGCTTCAAAGGAAGCACTCTAGTTCATCTCTGAGGGGTGGAATATATGGGAAATCTGTGGGACCCATTCTCCCACCACTGTCCTCTCTGCAAAAAGGAAAGGTGACAGAATTTCAGATCAGACACACAAAAAAACTTACATGGGCAGATACAGGCATAAAGACAAAAGGATCCTAATTTCCTAACACCATCCTAAATTTGTTCCTAAGCCCCATGTTGCTCACAACCAAGCCTCTCAGTGCAGACAATGCCTTCTTTTAAGTTAAGCAACTGTTAGGCAGGTTTTCAGTTCCTAGTAGAATCTAAGCTCTTTGACCAAGAACAAAGAAGTCTTCTGATTATTATTCTAAAATAGCACACACACACATCTTTTACTCCGTGGCCTTAAAATGTTCACCTGAGCCTGGACAGGAGAATGCTAGACAGTGGAGATCAGACTTAATTTAGCTCCTCTTTTGAGAAATCCAACAGGATCTTAGCATTGAGGACTTGAACATTTTCTAAGTTCACAAATCCCATTTGGATAAACCAAGCAGAGTTCAAGGAGGAAATTCAACAGAGAATTTTAATATAAAGGATCCAACATAGGGGCAGTGTACTGTCTACCAGAAGAGAACAATTTCTATTTATGTCAGTCTAAAGAGGGGATAGTTGAGTTTGAAACACCTACAAAGTTCATGGCTGTTCCTTTAAAAGGACTTGGTGAAGTCTCTGACTATGTTGGGTGTTATCAAGCATCTTTGTTCAAGGTAATAGACAAGCAGAAATATTCCCAGATGCGAACTTTCTGATAAAAGTGTGCCTATCTAATCAAGGAATTACCAATGTATTCCAGTAACTTGAACTCTACAGCTCGCTCTCTCTCTCTCTCTCTCTCTCTCTCTCTCTCTCTCTCTCTCTCTCTTTCCCTCCCTCTCTCTCTCTCTGTCTCTCTCTTGCTACTGAAGAGGGGTTTGAATTCCATCACTCACTGCCAATCCAAACCATCACATCATTGTTGTGAGGCAGGGGAACAAATGCCTTCAGATATAAGTAACTGCTTCAGATGCAAGTAATGGAAAGGGAAGAACAGAATGTTTTAGGACTCGGGCCACAGAGATATATAATGAAAGACTGAAGTTGAAAGTGGAAAAACACTTTCTGTATTATCTCAATAGCTATCAGACTTTCTCAAGCAAGCAAAAGACACAATAGAGATTGCATTCAACTGAGTATAGTAAATGCTAGGGATTTGATCAATATCACCTATGCAAAAAAGAAATTGAAACAGACAGTGGCAATAAGAACAAGAAAATGAAGAAAGAAAGCAAACATTAATAGACAAAATCGCAGACTCGACGAGTTAATATTAAAGTGGGACCATCAAAGAATCTGCCAATGTACCAATGCAGTTCTTCATCAGACCTACCAAGTTAAGAGGTGAAATGATGGACAAACAATAGGTACAAATCCATCTCCATCATCCATCTAGATGTCTACAAAAAGAGATTTGAGAGACTATCTAACTTATATATGCCAATAAATGATCACTAAGTAAATCAGAAGTCATCCGGGCCACAAGAGAAACAAATGCCTGAGACTCAGGTTAAAGACCAGAAAGAAAATGATATTTCATTCTAGTCTTCAAAATTTCAACCTTAGCACAACTTTTATATCCCTAAGTGTAGAGCATGAGTCAAGTCTTGAATGAGCATGTATTGTTTGACATTGACTCAGCTATGTCAAGGTGCCCAGTGCTTCAGCTTCTTGGGAATGGGAAAGCCTTCCTTCCCCTGATGAGACTAGAGGGATGGCAGAGCCTACTTAAGCAGTCTAGTTTAAATGATAACAGTGTATGCTGAAAATATCCTCCCTAGCTTTCTCCCCTCTGATGGATATGCTTAACAACTGCTTCCCTGAAGAGATTGCTCCTACAGACATTAGCTAAACCCGCTTCCTTGGTTCATCTGTATTTGATAACACCACCTTCCCTTTCAACTATATAATAAATTCTCAGTTTCCAGAGCGATGCAGTTTCTTGATCAGAGACCACAGTCCACCCAATTCCCAGCTTTTCTGTCCATGTATATGTGTGTCTGCCTGTCTTAGTCAGGGTTTGTATTCCTGCACAAAACATCTTGACCAAGAAGCAAATTGGGGAGGAAAGAGTCTATTTAGCTTACATTTCCATATTGCTGTTCATTGTCAAAGGAAGTCAGGACAGGACCTCACACAGGGAAGGAACTCTGGATGCAGGAGCTGATGCAGAGGCCATGGAAGGATGCTGCTTACTGGCTTGCTTCACCAGGCTTGCTCAGCTTCCTTTCTTATAGAACCCAGGACTACCAGCTCAGGGATGGCACCACCCACAGTGGGCTCAGCCCTCCCTTCCTTAATCAACAATTGAGAAAATGCCTTACAGCTGGATATCATGGAGGCATTTACTCAAGGGAGGCTCCTTTCTCTGTGATAACTCCAGCTTGTGTCAAGTTGACACACAAAACCAGTACACTGACCATTTCTCAATTCCTCACTACTCCAATCAGGTCAATATGTGACACCCTGAAAAGAGCCTAACACCTGGGGACTGTGATCCCAGCAACTGCACTGTCAATATTATTTGAGAGCCCCAATTCTACAAAGGGATTTTTGTCTCAATATGTCCTTGTTCCCTTCTACCTAATACCCATAAGTGGTCTGACTAGGGAGAAGAGACTAGAAAGGGACAAGGCCTAGATTTAGTATATTGATACGGCTTTGTTAGAATCAGAGGTAAAAGTCACATGAACTAGGGATGTAAACTCTGTTCAATAGTACGGGTATCTAACTAGTATCACATTCCTTGGAAGCCACCATCTTCTATAACCAGGCAAGGCTGCCAGTGCAGGAATTGGGACAACAACTCAGCCACAAAACCAACTATAAACTGTCCTGCATTCAAGAAGTGCTGGAATAAAGGTGGCACAGAATTGTGGGAGTGCCCGACCAATGACTGGTCCAACTTGCAACCCATGCTGCAAGAGGGAAGCCATGCCTTAGACTGGCTGAAGGGCAGAAATCCAAAGCTGGATATCCCAGGACCTAAGACAGAACCAATTCTGAGTGACAGAAAAGTCCATGAAATGGTTTCTAATGATACTCTGATATATTTTTAAATCAGAGTCTAGCATAATTGTGATTAGAGAAACTTAATTCAGCAACTGAAAGGAGCAGAGACTCAGTCAAACATTAGGCAAAGATTAGGGAATCCTGCAAAAGGTGAGGAAGGATTGTAGAAGCCAGAGCAGTTAAATCACCTCAAGAAGCTGGCCCACAAAATAAATTAACCAGGGTTCACAGGGGCTCACAGAGACTGAAATGATGATGAGGGAGCCTATGTGGGTGTGACCTGGGAGCTTTCTATATATTTATGGTTATGTAGCTTGGTGTTCTTATGGGATTCCTAATAGTGGGAGCAGGGCCATCTCTGACTCTTTTATTTGCTTTGGGAATCCCTTTCTTCCTACTGGATTGCCTTTTCCAGCCTTAATATGAGGGAATGCGCCTGCTCTTATTGCAACTTGTTATGGGTTGATATCTCTGGGAGGCCTGCCCTTTCTAAAGTGGAACAGAGGAGGGCTGGATGTTGGGGTGAGGGGAGATGGGGGAGTGACTGAGAGGAAAGGACGGAGTATAACTATGATTGGCTTATATATCATAAAATAATATATGAAAGAAGAACATATTTTTTAAAAACCCTCCAAAAACAACATAAATAGATAGATAGATAGATAGATAGATAGATAGAGAGAGAGAGAGAGAGAGATAGATAGATAGATAGATAGATAGATAGATAGATAGAAAGAAAGAAATTGACCAAAGCATCTTTGAACTTACTATGGGTCAGGATATGTCTATTTGGGTAGCATCTTTTGAAAGCAGTTGGCTAAGAGGTTGGAGTTACCTAGCACTACCTTAAGATATAAATCCTCTTTATTCTTATTCTGAATCAGTGATTCTTATCCACTTAGCCAATACTTTCTATTTAATGTTTTATAAAGATTTTTGTGAAGTTCAAAGACTAATTAATAATAGAAGAGAAAAATCATTAGGTGAATAATGAGGACTGGCCATTATCATTCAGTTCTTTTAAGTGTAGACTGCTCATCCTCCAAGCACTTAGGGGAGGGGCATATAATAAGACCTTGAAGAGTAGGAAAACTGCACTGAGTGGGTGTGATCCAAGCGAAGCACTGATCAATAGTATTTGATTCAGTAGAAGGAAGAAATTGTTTCAGGTGAGAGAAACACAGCTTAAAAAATGGCAGAAAATGGAGACAGAGGTGAGAAATATCTGTAACTACAGTGAATTAGCAATTCTTTTCCTCTTGATTTTCCAGTGTTGTTTGGGCAACTATCTCTGTTCTGGTTGAATGATGAATGCTTCAGAAAAAGACAGGATATATACATATAAGTGACAGTAGTTTTTTTTTTTTTTCAAAAAGAAATAATCAGGAATTGAAATCATAAAAGAAATTAAATTGCTTGGAATATAAAATGGATTCCGTTTTACAATCACAAACTGATATATGCAAAAAGGTAACTTATTTTTCTATAGTCAAATATAATTTCTGTCATTAAGATCCCATTTCTGTCTCATAGTAGAAAACTGATATCAAGCTGCATTCAGGTAAATTTCTTCCCATTTAAGCACTTCTCAGTCAATTCCAGTTTATAGCATAGCTGCATTCAGATTTTTAAAATCACTCTCAAATTTTATTCTCTCCCTTCTCCATCCATATATTGGTTCAAATCTCCACAAAATTTAAATAACTGCCAATGCAGAAGCTATAATGGAAAAAGAACACTTAAGTCACAGACTTATGGCTACCTCCTGTGTTGGCTTTTAGCTTGATGGCTATGGACTTGTCCTTATGTGTCTTCAGGTCAAGTGTTTTGGTTTCTTGACTCTGAGGCTGCTTCCATGTTGATGTGTCAGAAGTCCAGCCTTTATCTTCAGTTGGTAACACAGCCAAGTTACCTGGATTCTTCCCTACTCAGGCCCTCTTAGTATGAATATTTGGATTCTTAACTTGCTCTTTTGGTCTATCCCAAGGACCAAAATTGCTTTGGGTGGCCAATAGATACTTGTGTTACCTCTCACAAGTCTCTGAATGACTGTTCTTTAGAATGCATGAGACTCTGCCTCCAAAAGACACATCACCTCCCACCAGGATTCTAGACAACTTCCTCTGTTCTGTCCCCAATATCTACAAGAAGGTTGTCTTGTGAAATGTGCTAGAAAACTAATGGGTGCCCTTTTCTCTCCTCTTCCTTGATCAAGAACCTGGCTTTTGTTTGATTTTGATTGGTTGTTTGATCTATCTATCTATCTATCTATCTTTTAGTTTTCCTTTAAAACATGGGTTCTGAAGATTGAATTTAGGTTTTCATGTTTGTGTCACAAACACTTAACCAAATGGGTCATCTCAATCAGATAAGAAAAGGACTGGAATGGAAAATTAGGCTGACAGTACCTAATTTGATTTTCATTTTTGTTTTTTAGACAAGCTGAGCTACAGATTCTCAAGCTTCTGGGGCTCCTTCTCTCAGCAATCAGGCTGTCTTCTCCCCCTGCAGCCTCTCCCTTTCTGAACAAAGGTCGCTAAACAAACAACCTGCTGTGATCTTGTGTTCTCCTTTCCTATCCACAATTGCTACCTCCCTATTCCCAGCCCCAATCCTCCCATCCACCAGTGCCCACTTACAACTGCCTATCCAGTCTCTTCATAGCCCCCCTAAGACAGCCCTGCCTACTGTTCCTAGGTAGTAGGCTAGGTCACTCAGTATGGAATCCCCTATATGTCTCCAAACCTATAAGAGCAAAGAATCCCCTTTGGTTCTCTAAATTGAAAGTTGTTTCTTTTCAGGACTCACATCACACTATTACTGCCTGTGTTCATGATGCTAAAGCTCTCCTAATGTTGCTCATCTGAGGGACAATTTATCTCAGCTACCTTTCTTCCTTTTCACCATTTTTTTAAATGCTCAAAGCATAAGATTTTTGCTTGCATGTATGTCTGTGTACCATGTGTGTGCCTGGTACTCTCAGAAGACAAAACAATGTTGGATGCCCTGGAAGAGGAGTTACAAAAGGCTGTGAGCCTGGTACTCTCAGGGAACAGAAGACAGTGTTGGGTGCCCTGGAACTGGAGTTACAAAAGACTGTGAGCTTCTGTGTGGGTGCTGGAAACTGAACCCCAGTTCCCTGGAAGAACACCCGCTGGTCTTAATGCTAAGTTGCCTTTTTAGCTCCTCCATTACAAACCTAAAAATGACTTTTGAACATAAACACTAGGTTATAGAATATTTATTTTTACATCCCGGATAGTCCAAAAATGGGAAGAGTTGTTTTCAGCAGCTAAACATGAATCAGCAAGTATAATATACACCAAAATTAAAAATCACAAATCAGTGTACTACAGCCAGAACTTTTGTTGTCCAGGAACAGATTAAGAAAATTGAAGTGTACTGTTAACTTAAGGTTCCAGCAAGTCTGGACTATAAATTCTATTATTCTGGAAGAGAAAATCCACTCACTTATATGTATATTCATTGAAAATTATCTATTGAGCATTAATGATGGGCAAGGTACTAAGATCTACAACGTGTAAAAGGCAGCCACTACCCCTCTGCTTTTTGAATCAGTGCTATAATTTGGAGATGAACAATGTACACAAGTCAACAAATAATTCTCGACAGCCATAAAAGGCTTAGGGGATGCTATAAAACCTCTAGAAGAGAAGACAGTTTTAGAATGGCATCTATGGTAGCAGAAAATTCCTCTTTAATTTTTCTCTGGGATGTACCAAAAGGGGTAAAAAATAGCACCAGAGAAAGTTGTTTACTGCCTTACTGAGTTCCAGATAGGACGACTAATAGAAGCAGACTCTGCAGGCCTTCTCTGCCTGACACTGAACTCTGAAATGCTTCAGAACAGGAAAGCCCCTGCCTCCTGCTCTGGCTTGCTTTTGTGCAGCTTTAATTGCTTTTGAATGCATATGAATGTCAATTAGAGCCAGGCTAAATATGTCTTCTTGGAGACAAGAGCATTTGGTCTCTCTTTCAAGTTCCTTTGCTTGCTTGAATCAGCTTTGTAGTTTAACAGATGTTTTGGAGGGAAATGGAGACATAAGCTTTTATAATGCTGAAAATTAAATGAGAAACAATAGTTTTCTTCTCACCTCCCCCCAATCACTATACACACACACACACACACACACACACACACACAAATGCAACACTACAAAACTGGCAGCCCACCTTACACTGAAGAAAATTACTTTTAGAGGGCACATGTTGGTAAAATGAAAGATTTTTTTTATAAGGTATGCACCTGGAGTTCATTAAATATTGTTCGTTCTTTAGGGAGATACATAATTGAAGGTGAAAGTGATTATCCCTTCAGCCTTGGGAAAGAATAATATTTTCTAGCCTCATAAAATAGCCTCTCTTTAATTAAAAATAAAATAAAATTATCTTAAAAGAATGAATGCCATAGTTTTCTCAGCCAAGCTTAGCCCTCCAAACTTCTGATCTACCACATAAGCAAACTCCTTGTGCAATTCCAAGGAAACCCACAGATGTTCACTGTATTTTTTTTTCCAGTGGGCTGATGTTCTCTTATATGGGGCCACTTTCCATGAACTATTAACACCACTTGGATAAAATTATTGTTTCTATAGCAATCTAGTAATCTAGACCTACCTGCCCAGGGATGGCACTGGCCCCAGTGAACTGGGCCCTCTTGTATCAAACCCAAAAGCATCTTGAAGAGGAAAGGGTTCATTTGGCTTGCACTTTTCTGACATAATTCCTAATTGAGGGAAGTCAGGACAGACACTCATACAGAAACCAAGAGACAGTAACTGAAATAGAGACCATAAAGGAATTGTATTTGCTGGCTGGCTTTCTTTAAAGGCTTGCTCATCCTGCTTTCTTATAAAACCCAGGACCACCTGCCCAGGGCTGGCTTGACCTACAGTGTATAGAACATTCTCACAACAATCACTAATTAAGAAATGAATGATTTATGTCCCTAGGCATACCCATAAGCTAATCTGCTACAGGAAATTCTTCCACTTGGGGTGCACCTTCCCAAGTAGCTTTAGTTTGTGGCAAGTTGATTAAAACTAACTAGCACACCATCTCTCCCTCCACTGTTTCCTGATGGTGAGGTTGGGAGTTTTTCAACTTGATATTAAACAAGCTAATTCTTACACTGGGAATGGGAAAAACTAGGCTTCCTGGCTTTAAGTCTCACTGGACACTGTCTCGGATGATGCCTTCAGAGACTGTTACATGCATTGTCTCTGTGAGAGATGCTAATGGAAACCTCAGACTGTGATCTTATCACCTCAGCATTCACATAAAGGGGAAAGTGACTTCCCAAAACAAAGATTAGAAGGGAGAAAATGGTCTTGAAATTCATATATCTGAACATTTTCCACACACCAAATCTGCATTTCATGCTATTGTATATAAAATGATTATTAACGGGCTGTCTATATTAATTAATAGTAGAAATTATTAGGGCAGCCATTATTGCTTAACCTACTATTTTCCAAATAAGAAACTCATGGACATTTTAGATTTATAATAAGCTTTAAAAACTTAGAGATGAGAAGATATCAACCCTCTAAGCTATCTTGTCTGCTTCCCTGCCAAAATCCTTATAAATACTTGTGTCTGTTCCAATTAGTCTATTTCTGTTGCATGTAGGCAAGCCTCACTTTGCCACATGTTCATGGTCCATACACCTCATGGCAACTTCCTTCTTCCTCTCCTTGCTCTCCTTTCATGGTACATGCCTGAGACCCCAAGCCCAGAAACTGAAGCGCTGCCTACGTCTCTTCTGCCCAGCTACAGGCTGTCATCACCTTTATTAACCAACCAGGGATATGTGCATATAAGGTTTATACAACAAAATTGATGTACATGGGAATTTCTATATATTCAAATGTATAGAATCAAATGTATAGAATCACCAAGCCAACCCTCACAGTTGTGTCAGTCAATATACTTTACACTTCCATCTATGAATTCTGACAGTTCAACCAGGTTTCCAGCACAAAGGGAAGAGAAGCTGTGTGGGTAATTTTTCTTACAATGGAGAACATAATTAAGGAAAT
Source organism: Mus musculus (assembly GCF_000001635.26). Lineage (NCBI taxonomy): Eukaryota > Metazoa > Chordata > Mammalia > Rodentia > Muridae > Mus > Mus musculus. The sequence goes on from NC_000078.6 coordinate 7,467,315, forward strand.
AGTGAAAGCGATACGGTGAATTGTAACCAAGTATTCCTTTGAGTTTTGTTTTCTTCATTGGTGGAGAAACTAGAAAAGGCTAGAATGGAAAGAGGAAAACAAGAGGGAAAAAAACATGAGAGGGCAGCCCAGGTAAGAACTGTATTACTTTACGAAAGGTTTATTGGTTTCTGCAGTGTTTACTAGGTCACAGTGCTAAAGACATTTATATGATAAGTTATACCAAAAAGTTTGAAAACCAGCATCCTGGTGGAAAATTAAAATATGATTATCAGAGGAGATAAGGGTGCTAATCTACCAGAAATGTATGAAAATTCCCTCTAGCCAGAAGGCTTGCTTAGAGGACACTTGGCTGATATTCATTGAATAATATTCAGAACTTATATTTTGATTTATATGCCTCTTGTCATTGAACAGAGCTTAATCCCATCCTCTGGAGGGAGAAGGTTCACACCTCATGGGCTAGGATTTATGAAGGGATTACTGTGGTACTTGAGTTAAGTGTTAAAATGGTTCCAGTTCTTAGTGCTCTGGGCGAGGCTGGTATGGTAATAAATTCCAAAGCCAGGGCACTAGAAGTAGAAAGAAAAGCAGGAGTGGACAGGAGTGCACAGGAGTGGACAGGAGTGATCAGGTCTAGGTAGAAGTGGGCAGAGATGAACAAGAGTGGGCAGGAGTGGAAAGGGTAGGACAGGAATGGACAGGAATGGGCAGGGATAGGCAGGAGTGGGCCGGAGAGGAATAACTTCAGTAGAGCCACTCCGTATACCATCTCTCTCCTAATACAACTATTCTCTGGGTACCACTGGGAGCTGAAGCTGGAATATATACCTGGTCCCACATACTTCATTGATTTTCACAAAAGATATCAGTAGAATAAAGATTGTTTTGAGAGCCCAGCTCAAAGTTCCTTGCACCCAGGAAAACCAGGAATATTAATCTCATAGGTGTGATTCCCAAAAGGAGAAAATAACTGTTCTTCCATACAGAAGCCTGGAAATTGGAGGTGAGCAACAGCATGGTAGTCTGTATAATCTGTTAAGCCAGGCCATATCAAGCCCTTCAAACAGAACTGGAGGGTGATGGCTAGTAATTTAAATGACCTTGACAGCCAGAGGTTCCCCTAAGTTTCCATGATCAGGACTAGACATGGCTAATAGTCCAAAAGACCTCCCTCCCTTGGCCCTTAAGCTAATATAGTTACCCTATCTCTAGAACTCATCTTCTTGGAAGAGATGACTTGTACCCTGAGCTGGGTTTGGTTTAATTACATTTTCTTGTGCACTAGGGATTGTATTACAGCCAGGAAACTTTTTTCTAAAATGTACTGTATTTTAAATATGCTGGCAATGAACTGCTTGGCATCAGACTCCTCAGTCTGAGCGCAGTTAACGAAGAAGTTAATCTGAATAGAATTCATTCCCTCCTCTTACTGGTTTGCTTCCCTGTGTGGGTACATGTAGGATCCCCCTCAAGACTGAGTCAAAGGAAGGATAAACTCCAGGATTGTAATGGATAGGAAAAAGAAAGACAGAGAACAACAAAGGAAAGAAGGAAGGGTGGGAGGGGCAGAGCTTCAGGTCAAGTCAGATCACCAAAGCACAAAATCAAAAACTAAATCCTAGAAGCAATCATCTTAACCACAAAGCTTTGTATTACATGAAGACCCAAGGACAAATCCAAAGGTAAAGTAGTGAAAGTTAGTTCGATACTGGGCATAATAGTCCAGTAAAATGCAGCACCCATTTAACTACAGAGAGAAATATACTAATAGAACATCTTTCATTTTAGAGGCACTCAGCAGTATGTGATTTCTTTCCTTCTATCTTTCTCTTTCCCTTTTCTCTTTCTTCATGGTAATAGCCACAACTATACTAATGGTAAAGATATTGTAGAAAATGAGTAGTAACATAGAATTAGTATGAAAGTCATTCTCTATTGGCTCCCTTCACCCAGAGGACAATGTGGCATTTAGAATTCTGTCATAATAAATAATTTTTATGGACAAACTGATATAAAACTTACAATCTACCTGTATTGTATAATCATCTTTCTTGATGTGATGGTTTATATATGCTCGGCTCAGGGAGGGACACTTTTAGAAGTTGTGGCCCTGTTGGAATAGGTGTAGCCCTATTGGAGTGTGTTTTTCACTGTCAGTGTGGGCTTTAAAACCCTCATACTAGCTACCTGGAAACCAGTATTCTGCTAGTAGCCTTCAGATGAAGATGTAGAACTCTCAGTTCCTCCTGCACGATGCCTGCCTGGTTCCCACCATGTTTCTGCCTTGATGATAATGGACTGAACCTCTGAAGCTGTAAGCCAGACACAATTAAATGTTGTCCTTAAAAGAGTTGTCTTAGTTATGGTGTCTATTCACAGCAGTAAAACCCTAACTAAAGTACTTGATATTATGCATTTAGATTTCATTTCACTTGATCATATAAAACAGAATTTTGGGTTAGGGTAGATTTTAGAAAATATCCTTTGAATCTCTGAATTTTAAAAGTTAAGGAGTCTGTGTTCCCCAAAAGTTAAGTAACCCAGTCATTGTCACAACATAACATCTTCTGATGGCTGAGTTGTTTAGAAAGATAATGCAGGCCATAATACATGGATGTGAGTTGTCCAAACATAGCGCATAGACTATGAACTGAGATTGGTCTATTCATGTGTCCATCTGGGGTTTAGCAGCCATTGCTACCACCTCAGCTGAAAGGGATAGTCTTTCATTGACAATATAATAATTAGGAGCAACTTTGAAGAGATGTTGTAACCAATGTCCAAATATTCCAACAACTGGTAAGAGAATTTTGAGACCAACTTTCACTGAGCCTGAAATACCTCCTTGTGATTTGGGAGTGCTGAGAGAAGGGACCCTGGTCACCAAAACAGCATTCTTCATGCCCCAAATGCATTAAGTTTGAGAGTCAGAGATTGATGGAGGCAGTTTAACATTATAATTATATACTGCACCCAGTTAACAGAAAACCATGCCCACATGGATTTCTTAGCATAGCAACAGTCTGGAAAGTCACCTGATCTGACTTATGATTTTTAAGATTTATGATCTTTACATCTTGAGCAATTCACAGAGATCAGGGAGCCTGTAAGGGTCTGATGTAGGTGATATATAATGGCTGTGTAGCTCAATGTCCTTGTGGGACTCCTAACAGTATAAGCAGGGACAATTCCTGACTCTTTTCTCTGCCTTTGGGACGCATCTCCTCCTACTGGGTTACCTTGTCTAGCCTTGATATGAGAATATGTACTTGGTCTTATTATAGCTTCTTATGTCCTATTTGGTTGATGTCCCTGGATGGCCTGCTATTTTCTGAGGGGAAGAGAAGTTGAGGGGGGTGAATCTGGGAAAAGAGGAAGGAGTGGAGGAATGTAATATATAAGAGAAGAAATTAAAAGGAAAAAAAAAACATCTTGAGCAATATTCTGATGTCCTAATTGAGGCAAACATAGTAACCTATGATGAGATGTAACACAGTATTTCTAAACCCTGCTCTTTGTAAAAGTAGAAGCATCCACAGGGTAGTGCTAGAGAGAAAAATAAAGATGTGCCAACATCCAACTACTACTACTACTACTACTACTACTACTACTCACACACACACACACACACACACACACACACACACACACACAATTGGTAAAAGGGATCTCACACATTCATGAAAAGGATCCCAGGTGATAGGAGTGACAAAGGCTAATCAGAAAGCATAGTGTGTAACAGCCTGATTAATTTGCTAAGAACCACTTACTGTCTTCAGCAAAGGAAGCAGGCATCAAAAATTCAAAGAATTTCCACAGAAAGCATTCTCTTTTTCTTCATTTTTTTTTCTTCTTTACAAGTTGGAAACCCAACAGTATTAAATATTTAAGGATGACATTTTATCTAGCCATTCAAGAAACCACATTTCATGAACACAATGAAAAAGAATAATTCTTAGAAATATAAATAGATGGCCATTTTCTGTCTCTGTTGGTGGTGGTAAAATTATTCAAGGCTCAATGACTTTTCTCTGAATGTCTCTCTTCCTATCTGGGAAGCTTTTCAAACACTAACTGCACATCTGAACTCTCGCACTGAGCAAGACAAGCTTCCCTGGTAAACCCACTCATCATTAGTCGATGGTCTTGGTTCTCTGAGGTTTCACAAGGGAGACCTCAATGAACTCTCCATGAGAGGATCCTTCTTTATTGTACATAAATGATTTTTAAAAGTATAAGGTATAAGCCAAACCTACAAGGGAATTTGCTTTTATTTTTTCCTTTGGAAAACAGATTCAAGACATTTCAGTGGCCCAATCAAAAAGTCTTTTCCCATTGTCTCTGGTTGTATATGCCCTTCAGGCAAACATGGGGCACACAGGTTAACTGTTTCCTGATTAATTTGCTAAGAAACACTGTCAAATTAATCAGGATGTAAATATAAGAAGCATCTACTTCTTGAGAGTCCATTAAGTTTCTAGATGATAGGTGTAATCTAGACAGTTTTTTCAGGCAACATATAATTACAAGGCATCTTCTTGGCCTTCCTGTTGAAATTATAGATTAAAGTACAAAAAATACACACATGTACACACACACACACACACAATGAGAGAGAGGGGGGGGAGAGAGAGAGAGAGAGGTGTAAAAAAAACTTGAGCAATATTCTGATGTCCTAATTGAGGCATACATAGTAACACACACACACGGAATGAGAGAGAGAGAGAGAGAGGGAGAGAGAGAGAGAGAGAGAGAGAGAGGGAGAGAGAGAGAGAGAGAGAGAGAGAGAGAGAGAGAGAGAGAGAGAGAGAGAGGGAGAGAGAGAGAGAGAACAAAGCAGTTGGGAGTGATTTCCCTGGATGCTCTAGGAGACTTACAGGATCCCTGTGTATAGTCCCCTTCTCCAGCATATGCACATACATAGGCTCACGGGGAAGATATTTACTGAGTGTCAAAGACATAAGTGTAAAGTCTATGAGTGTTCTACTCACTCCCTTGATCACCAATATGAACATTGGAACTGCTCAAATCTGAATAGGTTGAATGTCATGTAATGAAATGTAATTAATAAAAACATTACAGAAGTGTCATCTCAAAAACACTTTCTTCCATAAGTTGATTTGTGCTAGTGTTTTTATCACAATAACAGAGAAGGGCTAAATATATGTTCCTAAAAAAATTTCCAGGAAAGGTGAAGTGTGATTTTCAATCAGGTCTTTTACTAGACTTAAAGCTTTATCTGTTCAGAAGTACATAATCAAGCAAATCCCAAAACGTAAGAGTAAAGAGAATTTGTGAAGACAGTCAGAAAATTATATCATGGCTTTAGGTAGAAAAATACCCAGAATAGGGTGAATGTGAATCTCCCCGTGTATCCTTAGGAGGCACACACGGATAATGGGAAATTTTCCTTCTAGGACCTTTCATTTGTTTGCAGTTTTTTTTCAGTTGAACCCCTATGTATATGTGATAAACCCACACAAAAATATTTATCTTCACTAAGAGTCTTTATTCAAAGGGAAAATAGGTAATTTCATTATAACATAACAGGGCTGAGCATCAGGCAAAAATACAATGAAAACAGTTCACCCTGGGTGGTAAGAACAATGATACTGTCCAGGATAGATGTCTTCAGAGTAGGAAGAATGGGTTGTCTCTGGGCAAAGAAGCACCACAAGCAAAGACCATACTTCTGAAATAAGCTAATGAATAGAGAAATTACAAGATGTGGACAGAAAAAAAAATCTGCACAGAAAGCAACATTTTCCGACTAAATAGGAGAGAGTTTCTGACTTAAGTTAAATTTAGAAAAATAATTTTTTTGAAAAATCAGACATGTCATTTATTGAAAATTATTTAGTACTATGGCTTTCCAGTTAAACACCTCCTGTAGAAATAGTATTGTTTTCTTCTTCCAATCCTTGACCTCTATCGTCATAAATAGATCAGAGCTCAGGAGTCTAGAATTGGCCAGACTTTCTCCTTCCCATTTCTCCTGGTTTCCATTTAGACCAAGTGCATTTGCCCACAAAATGTTTTAAAACTATGCCTTGTATGATGGTTAATATCAGTTCCCCCACATGATAGTATTTCTTAGCACACAGGAGACAAGCCACTGGATACAGCTATAATGGAGAGTTCAGATGAGCTCAACTGGAATGGGGAGAGCCACTCTCCGTGGGGGTGACACTATTCCAGGAGCTAGGGCTCCAGATTAAATATAAGGAGAGTAAACTGAGCACTGATATCCATCACCAAAGGCATCCTGATGACAGATGCAGTGTAACCAGCTTCCTCAGGGTACTGTTGCCAGGGCTTCACTATCATGGTAGACCATACCCTTACAAGTACAATTCAAAATAAATATTTCCTTAATTAAGTTGGTTTTATCAGATATCATAGGCAGACAACAAGAAAAGTATCTAATATAGCTGGGTACTGAGAAATTTTTATTTCTTGATTATTTTTGGCAAGAGAACCAGCAGCTGCATATGACAGTAAATAACTAAGTGAAATCCCTCCTTCACTTGTTGCTAGTTTAATCCAAAGGCAGCTGTGAGTAAGGAATTCCCCTTCAAAGCAAATGCTATGGATGTCAGAGACCCAGACACACTGGCTTCTTTGCTAACACTTCATGTGTGGACAGGGGTATGAAAACTTCATCTCTGTTGCAGACATTGGGGACTTCCAAGTAGGCTCTAAATTCCATCTAGCCATGATGTCATTAGAGTGATTAAACCTCTGGGGACAATATGGGTAGCAATTTGCCATGGGAACTACATTACAGTTGATCAATCACCACTGCACAGTGTCCAGGATATAATAATATTTGGAATCTGACTAACAGGGTTTGAATTTTCTCACCCACTATGATTTGGGAGCAGTTTGCCTGAACAATTTAAGCTCCGCTATTCATCTGATGAAAGGAACCAGTAGCCTCATAAAAATAAATTCACTAGACTCTGTAATCTGATGTTTAGTGTCTTGCCTCTAAAAACTTTCTTCTTTCAACTATTGCTTTCTTAAATCATCCAGTAATGTTGCTTAATGTACTTGCATGTGATCCTGTCTTTCCCCTTGTTTCATTTTCTCTGTCTGCCATGGACAGGTCTATTGAAAATAAGGTTGTGAAGTTCTTTTTTTTTTCAAGCTCCCAGGGTAACCACATTGTGATATTGTGGTGTCTTTAACCACCTCTCAAGAAAAGGTGACTCCTGGACCTTTGGTTCTAAGCCCTGACTTTTCTAAGTCCACAATTATATATCCAACTATCTACAAAACATTACCATAACCATAATACATAGAACAAAATTTACATATAAATACATTCTTCTTCCAGTTTTCCATAGACCAGATTAGGCCACTGAGGCAAAGACTTCTCTGAGTGGTGGCAACTGCACATAGCACATTTGACCAAAAGTTAAGACATGAGCCAAGAGACTCAAAATATCTGATAAAGAAAATCAGAAAATGTGAGCAACCCTGAGGATAATAATAGAAATTAATGGAAGCATTTCATCCATGTTTAAATCTGTGAAAAATCCACCATGGTATTTATTTTTAAGAATTATAGGTCATCTTTAAAATGTTCCAGGAAACTAATTGAGAATTGGAAAACAATGAAAAAAAAAAATCTTTTCCCAAATGGAATGTACCTTAAGGCAAATAAGAAATTGATGAAGTGAAGTGTTTACTTACAAGAAATAATGGCTACTAAATGGGAAGGAACAGACAAAACAGAACATATAGACTGGGAGACGACTCAGTCAGTAAAGTGGTCACCACACTAGCATGAAGACCAGAGGCTGAATCCCCAAATCCGATGTAAGAGTTGGACACAATGATGTGAGTTTGTAACATTAGAAGACAGGCATATAGCTAGTTGGCTACCCAGCCTAGCTATGAAGAGAGGCTCTCCAAACTCAGTGAGAGATACTGTTTCAAACTTTAAGTGGAAAACAAATGAGGAATACACCTCTATCCCCTACACCAATATATATAAGTGTTCATATTCCCCTACCTGCACATGTGTATATACACATGAACCTCTACACACATACTGACGAATATCATCACATCATCACATATTATGTACCATAACTAAGTAAAAATACTAGTATTTTTTAAATTAATTCTAATTATTGTCCTTCTTAATTGTCCTCTTATGCCACCAATCACACCCTCCTCATATTCATGGGCTCTACTTATTATTGCTATATAAATAAAATATGTAAGCACAACACGGTGAATCCATTTACTGTTGACCACTTAATTTTGTATAACCGATGAGGGAACTTAACTCTGGAGAAGACTAATTCTCTCTCTCTCAGCTTATACTTTTCATCTCAGGGTGGGACCCTGAGAGGTTTCCCTCATCCATGTTGGCATGTCAGCTGGTGTTGTTGTTTAGGCAACCATGTTGGTAGGATTTTGGTGTAACTTTCCTGTTGTATCTAGAAGACATACTCTTATAGCAGACTCCTTGGTCATTGGCTCTTACAGTCTTTCCACCCCCTCTTCTATGATGTTCCTTGAGCCTTCTGTATAGGAATAACATAGCTACATCCAGTAGGGCTGTTCACCCCATGGCCATTTTTTCTCGGCACTTTTATCTTTTGTGGCTCTCTGTAATGATTTATATATACTGTATACAAAAGCCTCTTTAAGGAGGTGAGAGCTACACTCCTATGGAGTGCAAGGATCAGACTTAGAATGCAGTCTGCAATTACACTGATTTAAGGGAGTGGCAATAGTAGATTTTCATCTCAAATCTGTGCCCTTCCTAGCCACGGATAGTTGGCTAGATAAATAGATTTAGCTATAATTTCCCTTCTTTTACGTGGGTCTTAAGGCCAATTAGACAGCTTTTGGTTACCACATAATACATTTTAAAAAGTACCCAAGAAATGTTTAAGTAAGGTATGAACATGTATGCATGAACATGCAAACATACTCACAGATACACATGAATGTGCATGTGTGCATACACACACATTTGCTTTAGACTATAAGTCTCCCTGACACCAGAGATAGCTGCAGACAAGAGTTCTAGTGTGCTTCTCATGGTATATCCTGAATCATTGGCAAGAGTGGGAGTGTGGGGGTCAGTGAGAGATACTGCTCAAGCCAGACAGCTTATTGCATCATAAGAATCACATAATTTTATCCTAAAGTCACACTGGGCACTGGATAAAAGTGAAAATTCTGATGCCCATCAGGGTCTCTCAGGAACAGGCTGGGGGCTCTAAGGCTTGACAGACTTTCTAATGATGTTTATAGCTAAAGAATCAAAGTGTGGTTAATTTCAAGATATCATTGAGCATTCAACTAGGAATGTTTTATAAACTGGAAGCTGCAGGCAGTTGGTCTAGAATTGGGTTTATGATAGAGTGATACAAATCTAGAACTCACTTTTATATGCTTTCAAAATATGTTGGATAAAGTCACCTACAGACAAAAAAGAGGAAAACACAGGGTCCTGAAGAGTTGAAAGGAAGTATTGGCAATACTGGGAACAAATCAGTAATCATTTTTGTCCTGTACAACCCAAGTGATTAAGAGCTGTACGTACACACATACGTGAGCACGCGCGCGCGCGTGCACACACACACACACTTATCAAAATATTAACTGTTTTGACAGTGATAGATACAAGAGTACAATTTAGACCTAATACACACATAGAGATACCTACTCCTTCCTCATTCCTATTGTAATTATACTCCAAGATGTGGGACTCACTTCAAGTATGTGCAATTCATCTGAGCCTTGTCCAATATCTGATATTATAATTTTCTTTTTGCTGATAAGGGAGGGAATAAATTAACATACTAAATACATAATAAGCATAATAAACCAATAAGTAAAGGATATACAGAGATCAACAGAACCATGCATGCTTTGTTTTCTTGTATCTCCACTTGCTGATTGGATGGCACAATAGACGGAGTCACCCAGAAGAGAGTGAAGGATTAAGGCCCATGAAGATCCCTCCCATTTACTATAGACCAGGCAGGATGTAGAGGACTCAGATGATCTCTGTACAAACCATTCTATGATTTTCAATGCTCAGAAATGATGTTACTAGCTCATATCATAGTTAACAAAAATTAACTTTCCTGGGTCGTTTTAAAAATCCCAGTTTTTATTGTAAAAGAATGGCAATTAACATTAATGGAGCTGGAGGGGATGGAGAGACAGCTCTGCAGTTAACAATATGTACTGTTTTTTTCAGAGGACCTGAGTTTGGATTCAGGCACTCATGTCAGTCAGGCAGCTCAGCACATTCTTTAACATTGACTCTGAAAGATCTGATACCTCCTGGCTGCTGCAGGTGCCTGAACTCACTTGAGCACACAGGTCATAAAGCAAATCTTTAAAGAAAAGAGTTTTAGGGCTGGGATGTAGCTCAGTTGGTAAGGCATTGCCTCGCACACATAAAGCCCTAGGTTTGATATCCAGCATCATACAAACAGGGCATGATGAACATGCCTGATAATCCAGCACCCCAGGCGTGTAAATTAAAGGATGAAAAGCTTAAGTCCATACTTGACTACTTAGTGAGTTAAAGGGCAGCCTAAAGAATATGAAACGCTGTCTCAAAAAAACAAACAAACAACTCATCTCCTTATTCTTAACTTTAAAAAAATATCTTTTATGTATAAATTCTTTGTATGTATCTATATCTGTGTATCATGTGCATGCATGGTATCCACAGAGACCGGGGGGGGGGGCGCAACAGATGGTTGTGAGCCCACCAGAAGAATAGCCACTGCTCTTAAGCATAGGGTCTTTTCTCCAGCCCCATCATTCCCTGTTAATTGAGATTTTATGTATTACATGCTTAGAAGATGGCTTAGAAAATAATAAGCACTGGATGTTTGTTATTGAAACAACTTATCAAGAGAGACAGAACTTATGGCAGTGTTTTGATAAAATGAGCTTACTTCATTAAACATAAGTAATATAGGACTGACTGAATAACTCTGCAGGTGAGTGCTTGCCTAGCATAGGAAAGGCTCTGAGTGTGGTCCCCTACATCATATTAAACAATATCACACTACTACTATTTTAAAAGGCTGAATGTGTCCAGTTGACTTCTACAAAGAAGCATACATAGACGTGGGCTATATATATTATTAGTAAGCATCCTTGGACTAGCAGTCAACAGAACACATACAGAGTTGTTAATGCATTGTTTGTGCATTTACAACATTGCTCCACATAACCCTGATTGCTGTCTTACTTAAGTTCCTGACATGATGTTCAGGTTCTTTATCTGTAAAATAGGAGTAGTGGTTTCCATAGTTACAAAAACTAAGATAATAATATTTCCTTTACAGTGTCATCAGATGAATAAAGCTGGATTTATTTGCAAAGTTTCCCTTAAACTAGAATACTTATACACTTTAAAATGCTATTATGACTCATCTTCCTGTTTTACTACTTTAAAAAAACTTATTGTAAAGTAGACTGATTTGTCTATTAGTGTTTTACAAATGTATGGGACCAATATCCCATGAATTAATTACTGTATTAGTTTTCTATCACCATTTAACAATCAGTTTACAGATTCAGCAGCCAAAATGAACTCAAGTTTATTTTCTCACAGTTTGAGGCAAAGTTCTAAGTATACCTGATCTCTGTCCTTCTGTAGCTGTCCCACATGGCTCCCTCCAAGATACCTGTTAGAGCATTAGTCTTATCTGATACTCCCAGAAAGGGTTCATTTTCACATCCATTCATCCAGGTGTTGAGAAAATTCAATTCATTGCGTTTGTTGGACTGAGAATTTCTATTGCTCCCAGGAAGTTTGTAGAAAACTACCTGATGTTTCTAGGAATCATTTAGAGTGCCTTACCTTGTTGTTTCTAACATGGTATTCTAGTTCTTAATGTTATCAGAAGAGGGGGAAGAACACTGTAATGGCATGTAATGTAGTCATGTGATCACTTTCCTATAGTTGCTTTTCTAAATCACACTGACTACAAAGTGTATCACAGAAAAATATGAATGTCAGTAGACATAAGGCCATCTAGAAGTCTGCCTATCATACTGCATTGTCTCTTGTTGCTGAGACCCAGTACTCAGCAAGAAGCAACTTAAGGAAATCTTACTTTGTCTTTCTAATTCCAAGGAGATGGAAGTCTATCAAGGTGGAGAAAGGTGTATTAGCAGCAGCTTGAAGGGCAAGTCACATGACTTCTGAAGTAAAAAAGCAGGAAGCAGACAGAAAGTAGGGAGAAGCTACAAAACTTCAAGGTCTACTCTCAGTGATTCCATTCTTCCAGTGAGGCTCTATCCTTTTAAAGATTCCATAAGGTGCAAAAACTGTGCCCTGGGAACAAATGTTCAAGCACACAAGAGTGCAGGAGTATTTCAAACTGCTATTCACACCCAAACACAAGAGGAGAGACACACTTCTAGTATATGTTTGAGGCTTTGTTTTTCTATGAACACCGTCATACCAAGGAAAATACTGAACAAGAATCTGTTATATGAGCAGTATTACACTAGGGCCAGTAAAAGCTCAGATAAGGAACATGACATAAAACCACTCTCAGAGAATGGCGATATAGGTGATGCCACAATCATACAGCAGTAGTTAGAGTGTTGAGAAAAGAGGAGAAATGAATTATGACTGACATGCTTAAAAGATGAAACTGTAAAGACAGCTACTAGGAAATGAAAAATATTGACTTGGTGGAAAAACAATAAACTGGGAAGATGACAACTTTCAGGGAAATGTAAAACATTTGACTTTGTTTTGGATGCAACGAATCATATAAAAGACCCGTTTGTTTTTCAATGTTTGATTTTGAAGAATGGGATTATAATCCTTATGCAATGTGGGTTATTCTGAAAATAATGCCACTGAAAATATACTAGAAGCCAGTCACAACTAACGTGCCTATAATTACTATTTCCTGTTCAAAGACTCTTTCTAAATATGAAAATGGAATAGTAAATGCTGGTTGTTTTAGTACTCTGTGATGTCCTCAAAAAAACATCCTTTGATAAATGCTAGCAACTTGTATGACAGTGATTTCTGCCCATACATGGCTAAGAGCAAGAACGACTTAAGCTGTTATAATGTTAAGCCTTATCAGTGAAGGTGTAGAATTGAAAGGCTTTAAGCTGGGTAGAGGAAAATGATTTAAGGGTTCAGATGAGTTGCACAGGCCCGTAAAATGGTATTAAATCAGTTCTGAAAAGATTTGAAGGGGACACAACACCCTGGAAGTGTGTTACACTTTGGTATCATTAACAAATAATTGGACAACAGGAGAGGAAAATAGAAGATGGGATATCAGACCCTGCACAAGACACTGTAAGTCATAAGTAGTATTTGAGTCATGACAGTTGACAACTGAGCCATCGTTCCTTATCACACCAATGCTGATCACTGGGGCAGTGCGGGGACTGGAGGTGTTTGGCAGAACTCACAATGTTGAGGGCTGAGAGAAGCATTTGGAGACATTTTGTTTTTGTGCGTTGGATGACTCAGGAACACTGTGACCTTGCATAACTTTGACCATAAGAAAATTCAGTCTGAAAGCCTTAAGAGAGTTGTAAGAATATAGTCACAACACTAGTTGGTCAATGACTACTTTCCTTTCAATATCTAGTGACCTCATATGTCCTTTTAGCTCCTATATGTCCCTTTTAGCTGCTGTATGGTAGAATTGTCATCTAAAGGAGTAGCCACCAACTCCTGCAAGGTATGTTTTTTGAGTCAAAGAATAGAGAGTTTAGAAGTGATTTACCTTGCCTCCTTTGTGCTCTTGCCTACTGAGAATGATGATATTGTATTAAGAATAAAAGACAGGGGCTGACTTTTCCCTGGTGACCATGTATTGCTGTCTGTCTTGTCCTGGGCACTTTCTGTATCTTACTTAACTTCATAAAAACTGGAAAAATTCAGGCAAGGAAATATAGATGGATGGATAGGTGGATGGATGGATGGATGGATGGATGGATGGATGGATGGATGGATGGATGGACGGACAGACAGTTGGACAGACAAATACACAGACAGATCAATTAAGCAACTTCTCTAAAGCTCAAAGAACAAAGAAGGCTAGGGCAAGTCTTCAAAACTTCCTACCCATCCCAATTACCCACCAACCTCCATAACACCACTAAAAACTTCTTACTATTAGTTGTTAGACAACAAAACTATACACTTTAAAGTTAACTATCAATAGGTGTCTGGGTTATTTTAAGTATTTGATTTTCAGCTCCAGAGACTATAAATTGGACCTATAAAAATATTTAGGTCACCAAGCTCAGAGACCACAGCTGGTTGACCTCCCTTGCATGGCTACCTCTGAGCTTCTGCTACTGGTTGTTTCTCAGGGCCAAATGCTCAGGGATCAATAACAAACAAGGATTGAGAAAATATTCTATGACTCATTACTCCTCTACTTCAAGCTTTTTACATGATGCTAGTGGCATAGTCTTATTTTTAAAATGTTGGCATTACTACTTTTCTTTGTTGCAATGGTAGTAGAAGAAAATATGTTCCGTGATAGAACAGAATTACTGAATATTAATTAACCAGCTCCCAAATTGCTTGAAATTGGTGCTAATAAAAAGCCCCTCTAAGGATAGCTATGTATGCTACCAGTTTTACTTTGCTGTGAATTGCATAGCTTGACTAATTGAGGCCTCATTTCCTAGAGATTCCTATTCAGTATACAAAACTTATAGACTGAACCCTTTATAAACTGAGGAATTAATTTCTCTCTATGACCTGAATATTTCTCCTAAAGTCTTCAGATACATTGCAAGTCCTGACACCTGTATGCAGTTGTGGATTCTCAGTCTTGGATAACCAGATCATTTGATATATTAAATATGAGTCCTGCTACATATGAGTCTAAGTAGATCTTTATGAAATCAGTATATTTCAGCTAGTAAACTGTAGACAATTGATACAATGCATAGAGACCTACAGAGATGAAGAGGATTAAGGCGAAAAGAAACATAATTGCTTAAGGTACACTAGTTCAGGAAATCAAATCTCAGTGTGTATTGATGTCCTTGTCCCACATTCTTCAAAATTTTATATGAATGAGAATCACATGGAGATCATGCCGTAATGCAAATTTCTGTTTTAGAATGGAACTTGACAAATTGTATTTCTAATAGCTATCCTTGGGTAATCACTTTTCTGATCTGCAGAACATGCTTTGAGTAAGAGTTGTAGGAAAAAATTAACAATGACAACAGAAACAAAAACAAAAACTGGGTCCATTATAGGGTTGGATGTAGATGAGAAGGAATGGGAGTTAGGTTAATCTGTTAGCTATAACCAAGGAGGCAATTGCTTAGTCAGCTGTTGATAAAAGATATATCTTAATTTTTAATTCTATGCATGGGCATTCATTCTGTACATATTTGTATGTGCATATGTGCACGAAAGTGCAGGAACCAAGAAGAGGATGTTGGTTCATCAGGAGCTGGAATTACAGGTGACTATAAGTTGCCCATTGTGAGTACTGGGAGCTAAACTTAGCTACTCTATAAGAACAGCGTGTTCTCTAAACCACTGAGGCGTGTATTCAGCCTGTCAGTCAGCTTTTGAAGAGATCAAAATCACAGGACTTTTTATGTTTTATATATTGCCAATATATATTCAACCCGTTATACTCACACCAACCACTGGCCAGTATCAGGGATCAGAGCTTATGTGTTAGCCTTGATCCTTACTTTATGGGGCAGAGTCAATTCTCAATTATGAGAGCAAGCAGGGGCTCTAGAAAGAATGAAACTGAAGTCAAGTGGAATTTCATCATTCACTAACCACTCTACTTTGGTCAGAGGTTTTTTTGTTTGTTTGTTTTTTGTTGTTTTTGTTTTTGTTTTGTTTTGTTTTGTTTTGTTTTCCTGAGTAAATTTCCTTTAGCACTGACCCCAGGAAACAGTAACCTCTCTCTACTACTGTATCTATCTATATTAATGAAGATAGCTTAAGAAGCAACTCTGACATGCTTCATGCATTAATGATTTGCATTACAAATCAAGAATGATATTTGACACAGGTTTTGATGCTATTTTGAGGATTAAAGATCCTTCCATTTTATTGACCCATATATTATGTTTTTCAGAGCTCTTGCATCTCTACCAGAAAATGTGGAAATGGATACAGAAGAATAAGTAAAGATTTGCCTTAGCAGATTTAGAAGTGGCACCCATCAATTCTGCATGTTTTCTGGGTAGAACTTGGTAGTCACTTGATCTTATCTGTCTTCTAGGAAGAAGTAATAATATAGGCTATGTTTATGTTCAGGACAAAGAGGAAATATATTTTCTGATGGCTATCTCTTCTTAGCTAGGCAATTAAATCTCATGCTCCAAAATATTCATGATGTATAATAGATTAACTTCTCTCCTATTGCATGTAGAATGATATTATCCATGTACTGGGGGAAATTGGGAAAATCATCACTCAAGTACATTTTCATAGTGATTGTCCAACCTTTCCTGTATTGTGATACCACAGATGTTGTCCAGAAGATCCAGTGAGGAAATGTGTAGAGATATTCATACATTCCACAAAATTACATGAATGCAAATTGCTATGGAAAAGAAAAATAAATGAAACAGGCTGGGGTGGAAACAGTATGTGTGGGAGAAACAGAAGACACAATGAAAGCTACTTTCCTCTTTTGCAATATTGACAACTGTCTGGATTATCTAATAACTTCTTTATTCTTTCTTTTTTAAAAGGAGTCTTGGACACACTCGCTCCTTTTATTTACTTTATGTATGTGAATACACTGTTGCACACAGAAGAAATCATCAGATCCCATTATAGATGGTTGTGAGCCACCATGTGGTTGCTGGGAATTGAACTCAGGACCTCTGAAAGAGCAGTCAGTGCTCTTAACCACTGAGCTACCTCTCCAGCCCATCTTCTTCATTCTTATAGATCTCTTACCCCAAATTTCCTTTAGCTGCATAACTTTACCAAACTCCTTCCTAAGCCTACTGTGTCATTTTAGAAACCTCAAGTAACATACCTATGTTTTTTAGTTGGCACACTGTATGTGTGTTGTTAGTTTGATAGCCATGCAAATAATAATAAGAAGAAGAATTAATTAATTAATAAGAACAGAAGTTACTTTGTATCCTTCTCCCTTCCTTGGTCTGAACAGAATTCAGCATTCAAGACCTGTGTTTAGAATACTTTGTTTATTTAGATTTTTTTAGAGGTAAGTGTATTGTTATCTGTTTGGACTCACTAGAAGCTCAACAAGCATGTTGAGGGTCTCTGAAGAGGTCATGTTCCCTAAGAGCTACTCCATGCTTGTTATTAATTGGGAAGATCTTTAAATACATCCTTAAATGAGTATATTAGTTGGGGTTCTCTGGAGGAACAGAACTTATAGAAAGTAGAAAGGGGATTCATTAGAATGGCTTCCAGACTGTGGTCCAGCTACTCCAACAATAGCTATCTATCAATGGAAGGTCTGGTAGTCATTTAGTCCACAAGGCTGAATGTCTCATCTGGCCTTCAATATATACTGGAATCCCAAAGAAGTAGGCTTCAATGGAAGTAAAGGCATAGGATTGGTGATGGTAAGAACAATAGTAAGCAAGTAAAAATTAAAAAAAAAAAAAAAGCGCCGGGCAGTGGTGATTCATTCAGCACTCGGGAGGCAGAGGCAGGTGGATTTGTGAGTTCGAAGCCAGCCTGTTCTACTGAGTGAGTTCCAGGACAGCCAGGACTGCACAGAGAAACCCTGTCTTGGAAAACCAAAAGAAAAAAAAAGCTTATTTCTTCCAAACCTTTTATAGAGACTGGCAGTAGAAGCTTTCTATTTTTGTTCCAGGGTAAAGGCAAAGGTGGATACTTTCATCTCAAAAGTTCTGGATTACAGGTGTATATCCTCATGTCAGTGATGTGGGTTAGAACTGGGTTTTCCACTTCAAGTAATTTAATTAAGGGAAAATTACTCACAGTTGTACTCATTTGGGTTTTAGTTAATTCCGGATGTAGTCAAGTTGACAACCAAGAACAGCTGTAGTCCAAGTAAGACCAAGAAAAACAGAAATACTTGGAGGATTTTTGCCTCTAGGATTTCTACACAAGGTGGTAATTACTTCAGGAACTAGGATAAATGGGTGCAGTGCTCACTTCAGGGAGATGATAGCTATGTTTTTCTCAGTGGTGCCAAATTATTATCAAGATATGTCCATACTGTACCAGATTTGGAAATAAGATGTCACAGATAGATAAAGGCTACTATTGTTCTTTGGAGAATCAATAAAGTTTTTCTAGAATGGCTTGCAGGAGAAGCCTGTGTCCCTAGAAAAGCCAGGACAAAAGTGGAGTCCGGAGTTCTGTTTTCTCAATCATTCACTCCTATATGAATGAGATGCTAATTCCATGTTGCCTTGCTGTCACAATTTAGTTATTCCAGTAAAATCCACGAATGTGCTTCATCTAGATAATCTCACAAATTCTATGCAAGCCTGGTCCAATGACTTTTCTGTGACAAGCTACCAGACATCATTTCTTAATTTTAAATTTCTCCATTTTACAAGAACTTGGTAAATAATTATATCTGACAGCTTTTAATCCATGTAAGAGTGATCACTGGCAATGCGGGCTTTGGAAGAATTGTGTGCGTGTTGTCCTTCTGGTACATTCTGTTACCTGCTTTTTAATCAACAGATATGCCACACACTGACAGAGTCTTTCATTATACAATCTATTCAGGGAATCTAGTATTTTTTTTTAACTTCTGGTACATGATAAGCAATAAGGATGTGCCCCCTGCTAGAAAAACAGATTTATTAATAAATAGCTGACACTTTGTACTTTTGCAGAATATCAAAGCAATTAGTGACAACAGTGAAATGATTTTCAATAGTTACTAAGCTAAATATCATATTGATTCATGCACAAAACTTTTTCTAAATAACAGTTGCTGAGTCCCTGCACAGCTCAGAGCAGCCAGGGAATGAAGAAATGGCAGCCAAAGAAACGACAGAAAGAAACACATTCAAAAAAGGTGGGACGAGTTGGTTTGAACTCTCTGATGGAGAAGCTACAGCATCCCAAAACTCAGAATATTTGTTACACACAGTTGGACAGGGAGGCACCCAGTTGACAAAAAGGGGGTGCCTGTTGCATACAGACAAAATAGAAGCAGAGTCATTATATATAGCTGGACAAAGAGGCAAGGTTGGCTAATCTCAGAAGGATCAGTCTCTATAGGGAAATCTGTCTTCAGACCATAACTGTACAGGGAGAGAAAGCTGTGGCAGAGATTTTCTTCGCACACTGAACATTAGCAGTTGAACTTGGGGTAGCTTTACCCTTCCTCTAAGGTCACCGAGGCTTTGCCTTTCCCTTGGGACTGAGGCATTGGGTTGTCTGAAGTGGCTGTGCCCCTGTAAATAGCAGGAGTTCACCTTGGACAGTCAAAGAATTATTTACTGTATTTGATTGATTCTTTTTAAATAATAACAAGTACAGAAAAGAAGAATACATCAGTAAACCTGCCTATCTTGCTTCCTGGATCATTCATTATGGAAGTCATTTTATCCATGTTTTAAAAAATCCAAACAGCAGTAAAATATAACTAGGAGATCTCCCTCTCTGTCTCTCTGTCTCTCTCTGTCTGTCTGTCTGTCTGTCTCTCTCTCTCTCTCTCTCTCTCTCTGTGTGTGTGTGTGTGTGTGTGTGTGTGTGTGTGTGTGTGTGTCAGACAGAGAGAGAGAGAGAAGCCTTCAGAAATTCTCTGGATTTTATGTAAAGTTGGGATATCCACTTGTCTAAAAAATGGAAGTTTCACTGTGGGAGAAAAATAGAGCATTTAGATAGTAAAATCTTAAAAGCACAAAAATGCTGGATGTTATACCAGAGAAACTCAAAGAGATGTGCTAGCCTGATTCCTCCCCTGAAGAATATGGTACTAGAACCCCTCCTTACTGGACACAATGTTATAGATGACGTTTTGACACCAGTGAGGAGAACCCAATTTTCCATAAAATAAGATTTTAGTTTTGTTTTTTTTGTTTTTTGTTTTGTTTGTTTTTTTCTGGTTTTTCTTTTTTTAATTGTGTTTTTCAATTGAGATGCCTGGCTGGGAAGGTGGCTCCGTGGGTAAAACGCTGGCTGTAGACGCTTGAGGACCAGATTTGGAATCCTCAGCACCCACATGAAAGCAGAGCAGGCATAGCAGCCAGTCTGTTATCCCAGCAGCACAGGAAACAGAGGCAGACAGACTCTCAGGAGAAATCAGGCTTGCTAGACAGGCAAATCTGCTAGCTCTAGATTAAGAACGGGCCTCTGGTTCCATCCATTTGCCTGCAAAACTCATGATGTCCTCATTCTTAAAAGTTGAGTATTCATTGTGTAAATGAATCACATTTTCTGTATCCATTCTTCTGTTGTGGGACATCTGGGTTGTTTCCACCTTCCGGCTATCACAAACAAGGCTGCTATGAACAAAGTGGAACACGTTCCCCTGTAGCATGGTGGGGCATCTTTTGGGCATATGCCCAAGACTGATATAGCTGGGTCTTCAGGTAGATCTATTTCCAATTTTCTGAAAAACCTCCAGATTGATTTCCAGAGTGGTTGTACCAGCTTGCAATCCCACCAGCAATGGAGGATTGTACCTCTTTCTCCACATCCTCTCCAACATGTGCTGTCACCTGAGTTTTTGATCTTAGCCATTCTGACTGGTGTGAGGTAGAATGTCAGGATCATTTTGATTTGCATTTTCCTGTTGACTAAGGACTTTGAACATTTCTTTAGATGCTTCTCAGCCATTAGAGATTCCTCTGTTGTAAATTCTGTTTGGTTCTATACCCCTTTTTTGATTGGGTTGTTTGGTTTCTTGGTGGTTAGCTTCTTGAGTTCTTTATAAATTTTGAATATTAGCCCTCTATCAGATGTGGGGTTAGTGAAGTTTTCTTCCCAATCTGTAGGTTGCTGATTTGTCTTATTGGCTATATCCTTTGCCTTTCAGAAGCTTTCCAGTTTCTCGAGTCCCATTTATCAATTCTTGATCTTAGAACCTGAGTCATTGGAGTTCTGTTTTAGAAATTTCCCCTGTGCCAATGAGTTCCAGGCTCTTTCCCACATTCTCTTCTAGTAAAGGATATGCATAGCTTGTACTCACTAATAAGTGGATATTAGCCAAAAAAAAAAAAAAAAAAAAAAAAAAAACTACAGAATTCCCAGGATACAATCCACAGAACACAAGAAGGCTAATAGGCTGAAGGATGCCTCAATCCCAATTGGGAGGGAGAAGAAAACAATCACCTGTGGGGATAGGGAGGGAGGGACCTGGGTGGGAAAGTCAACATGGAGGGGAAGAGGGTAACATGATCAGGTACTGGGGGCAGGGAGGACAGGACTGAAGCCCTAAAGGCCAGCAAAAAGAATTGAAATAAGTAACCTTGAAGCAGGAGGTAGGGGGCCCTCTAGACTGGACCAGAAATCTGGGAGGTGAGAGACTCTCAGGACTCAAAGGGAGGGACAGTAGATGGAATGCCTTACAATGGGCAGAGGGAACTTGTAGTGTCCACCTCAAGTAGAAAGACAGGGAATCAAGTGGAAGGATGAGGTTGTCATCCCATAGTCAAAAACTCTGACCCATAATTGTTCCTGTCTGTAAGAACTGGAGGAACAAAAGTGAAGAAGAGCCTGAGGAAAAGGAGATCCAGTGACAGGCCCAAATTGGGATTCAGCTCAGGGGGAGGCCCCAAGGCCTGACACTATTACTGATGCTATGGTGAGCTTACAAACAGGGGCCTATCATGACTGGCCAACAAGCAGCTGAAAGAGTCAGATGCAGATATTTACACCCAACCAATGGACAGAAGTTGGTGACCCCTGTGGCTGAATTAGGCAAAAGCTAGGAGAAGCTGAGTAGGAGGGAGATGCTATGGGAAGACCAGCAGTCTCAACTAACTGAGTCCAGGGGATATCTCAGACACTTAGCCAACAACCAGGCAGCATATATCAGCTGATATGAAGCCCTCAAAACATATGATATGAGGACTGTCAGATCTGGACTCAGAGAAGGTGCAACTAATCCTCAAAAGGTTTGGGACCCAAGGGAATGGGGAGATCTGTTGGACATGGGGGTAGGGGCATCCTCTTGGAGACTAGGGGGTATGAGGAGGGGTGAGATGTGGAAGAGACAGAAAGTGGACTGGGAGGGAGATAAAGTCTGGACTGTAAAAATGGTTAAAGAATAAATTAAAAAGAAAGCAAGAATTCAAGAAAGCAAGGAAGCAAGAAAGTTCTGTCTCAATATAGAGGGTAATGTAGGAATGTACCCACCATCAATGTTGAACCTCTATATGTACATGCAGACATGGGTATAGTCATTTACTTATGAACATATACAGCTACATGCATGTGAACACACAGATGTACACAGTACATTCACACACATGTAGACTGCATACAGGCAAAGAGAAAATGTAAATGCCTGTGCTGCGCAGCCCTAGGGCCCTTTCTCCCCTGGGGTCTGTATCTCTGTTTATTCATTTTTTTTCCTTTCTCTATTCATTTGATTACTAAGCATCCAAGTACTGTTCTAGGCTCTTGAAAGAAAGCTGACCACAAATCAAGGCAATTCTCACCTTCCTGGACCTTACAGTACTCTTGAAAGAGGGAACTCATAAATAAATAAGCAGATGAGTGGCATTGGTCTCTGCAAATGCTTGGTAGAAATGCAGAGTGAGCTGAAGGAGATAGAGAAAAAGAGAGAATTGTGCTGGCACATGTCAAATGCACTGGCCAAGAAAAATCATGCCTGGGCACTCATGACTGAATAGGAGTTTAAAGAAAAGGAAGAAAGAACCATGAGGCTCAGTAGAGATACTGCAGACACACACATACACACACACACACACACACACACACACACACACAGTGCTCTCTAGAGCACTCTGGATAAAAACTACAAGTGTAAGCACACTTAATATGCTTGTGGGTGTGCCTGTTGCATGCTGTGTTTCTTTCCTCTGATCATATATTTTATCACTTTCAACTTCTTCATAGAAACTGTCTTCTGTTTCTGTTGAAGACTCACATAGGTACAACCCATTACCTGAGTCCTATCACAGCTCCTGAATCTTGGATCTGTGCCCTTATCAAGTCACAGCCTATGCTTTTATGTCAGCCTCTAGGCTTAACTGTCAGCTTCTCTGTCCTTTGTCCAGTTCATTGCAAGGCACCTCAGCTCTGGACAGTCAGGCATTCTCTACTGTGATATTTAACTCTTCCCTACATTTGACCTAATTTCCTTCTCATGAAGCTTATGCCTGAAGCTTAATCATACCTTAAAACTATAATGGGATGATAGAGTTTCAGAGGCACATGTTACAAACAATATGTCTTAGTTAGGATTTTACTGCTGTGAACAGACACCATGACCAAGGACATGTCCTTATAAGGACAACATTTAATTAGGGCTGGCTTACAGGTTCGGAGGTTCAGTCCATTGTCATCAAGGCCAGAACATGGCAGCATCCAGGCAGGTATAGTGCAGGCAGAGCTGAGAGATCTATGTCTTGTACCAAAGGCAAACAGAAGACTAGCTTCCAGGCAGCTAGGATGAAGGTCTTAGAACCCACACCCACAGTGACAAACTTCCTCTAACAAAGCCACATCTCCCTGAGCCAAGCATATTCAAACCAACACACAATGTGACTCTGTATTTTCCCACTCAGTATTAGACTTTAAGTCACATACTGTGACACCCACCCCCACCCCCGCTCCCACCACGTTCATAGGAATAGGTACTTTCTGTATAAGCAGGCTCTAAGTGTTGGAAGACTGTCTACAACCCAGTTACATCCTAATCCTGTCTGCCTCTGAATGAGCAGTGTTTGCTTTTGTAGATGTGCCTGTTTAGTAATGTACTAGATTCTGTACGGCCAAGTAAAAAGAGAAAGGTGAGGGCTGAAGTTGTAGCTCAGTCTTGATCCAGCGCTAGCCTAGCAAGTACAAAGTTCTAACTCCAGCAATAACAAACAGGAATCAGAGTCTCAAAAGTTCAAGGTCATCCTTGACTACAGAGTGAATCTGAGCACAGCCTGGAATGCAGGAACAAGCAACAGCAAGGAGAAATGTGAATAATAAACAGTAACATTAGCCGGAACCAGACGGTATGATGCGGTGTAACCATGTCCCTGGTCTATCATGGAGAACGTATCCATGGGCTGGAGCGGTGCATGGTTCAGCAGCTGAGGGCACTTGCTGCTCTTTCAGAAGAACAGAACCAGTTCTCAGCACCCATATCAGAAGCCTCGCAATTGCCCATAATGCCAGCTAGAGGGGATCACACACCCTCTTCTAGCCTCTGTGGATGCTTGCACTCATGTATGAGAGTGTACACACATGCACACACTTTAAAAACTTAAAAGAAAGAAAACTATATTTTAAATCTCTAACAGAGAATTAAAACAAGACCCCCGACCTGTCATTTACAGCGTTATATTAATCTACTCTAAGGAGCATGAAGACAGGCTAAGAAAAGCAGTAGGACCTGCTCACAAGGATCACACTGTGATGGCATCCTTTTTGGCAAAAGTAAAAATGAATTTTCTCATGTGTTGAGATATCTCATGGTATCCTTTAACTGTGCACAAGTTCAATGGCTTAGTTTAAAGTTTTAAATAAAGGTAATTTTAAAAATAAATTTACAAAATTTAACAACAATTCCATGGACTGTTTTTGAAGTATCTCCCTTCTAAAGTACAGAACTATATTAATTATAGACCACTTGGTATCTGAGAATTCATTAGCCAATTCTTATTTTTAGAAATGATCTCTTTTAGAGGTTCACCTAGACTTGTATCTTAAAAACTTTATATTTAAAGAAATAAATATTTATGTGCTTACTATCGGATTAAAACATAAAAAATACCTACTCAAACAGCTTTGTGCTGTTTGTTTAGTTTGTGTGTGTTTGTTAATGGTTTTGTGTTTATTTGTTTTGGCTTTGGTTTTTTGTTTGTTTGTTTGTTTTGTTTTTCTTCTTGGGATGCTTCGCTTCTGCCTAGCTTTATCATCTGAGGTTTGCTGCAGGTTGTGTCTGAGTTTTGTGCAGGGGACCCTATCACTCTCCACCTTTCGGCCATTTCTCTCCTTCCACCATCTGCAAACCCCTGTTAGTATTCATGAATGGGGACTGCTTTGCTGAGCTTTGGTCCTGTTAAGTTTGAAGTAAATATGTAAAATAATATATTCAGATATTAGCTTTTCTGCTTGAAAGGCTCTAATGAAAAAGGAGTGCCGTGCCAACACAGGAATATTAACGTTAGAAGGTGGGAGCAGCTCTGCGTATATGGCAGCTCTAATTTTGCTCAAAAGGTGCAGTTTTTAGGCATCGCCATTTATTTGTAGGCTAACGAGTGAATGCATTATTTATTTATCCTTATGTCAAATTATTCTCTCTGATGTGATCTTTGAACATCCTGGGTAACATTATCTCTGAATTCTTATCTACTGAAAACACAGGATCCCATATGCACAGCTTGTCCCTCATGCAGGGAGAAGGGGCGATGCCGACTCCTCAGCACAGCACGTTCTGTGGATTCTCCATGTAAAGCCTCATGATTGGCCCCACGTGGTTCCAAGTGGGTCATGGAGCAATGCATGAGCACGTGAAAGAACACATTCCCATTTCTCCAGATGTTACAGCAGAGTGCTGGTGTTCGGAGAATGAGCCAACATGAGAAAGAGATACACAAGGCAATAGAAATTAAAAATCATCCGGTGTTCATTGAATGGGTAAAATTTTCACCATTCTCAATCTTACTTGTGTGGCCTTTAAAAAGGATCAGTTTGCTGGCTTCAAAAAAAAGATTACTTCCTCTACTAAGTATGCTTCAATTCTCGCCCATGTTTATAACAAATATCAAGTTCGCATTCTGACCTGTGACTATTTTCTTGCTTTTGTCCTGCATGAATAGGAGGTCTGTTGACAGTTACAAAACTTGCTACCAGGGCCCTGGAGAGAGATGGTTCTCCCAGGGAACCAGGGTTCAATTCCCAGCACCTCATAACAGCACAAAGACTTGCAAGTCCAGTTCCCCCTTCTGGAAGAAGAAGGAACTTCTGGAGAGCTTCTTCTGACCTCCCTGGGCACTGTACACACTTGGTATTTAGACACACATGTGTTTAAAGCCCTCATACACTTACAGACAAATAAATATTTAAAAGGTGTTACCTATTTCAGGTATCCCCCCCCCCCAAAAAAAAAAAGTCTCCTTCAGCTTCAAAGCAGATAGGCTTCTTGACTTTAGAAAGCTGAAGGACAACTACTGGCTACCCTTGCAGCTCTGACATCCTGGAGGGCAGGATCTGGCCTCTCTGCTGTCTAGTTTTCTCTCCCAAAAGACTTTTGCAGGTAAGAGGTCAGCTGTTTAGACAAATGGTGAGTTTGAATGGCTCAGTGAGGAAGCAGGGGTGGAAGAATGTTCTCGTTCTGTCTACAAATGTTATTTGTTAATTTGATTGACAATATTATCTACATGCTCTCTTTTTGTATACACTGTGCAAATCTTGAGCACATTCAAGTTCTTAGAGTCTGCTTCAGTCATATACACACGGGCATGACATCAAAGCTACTTTTCACCTACCATCATCTCATTTTAATATCACCACTGTCTTGATTTTTTATGTGATTTGTTATAATTACTTCTTCTGTATCATCTCATGTCACCTGAAGTGACAACTTTGATACAGTATGTTTATAGATGGCTAACAAACAGAACAGGAAGTCCATTTTATTCCTCATATAATAAAATCATGCAAAGTAACTAGTAGGTCTTGAGAGATATAATAAGGTTTGTGGTCTCATCCTTCACTCCAGGTTGTGGGGATCAAAAGGGCACACATCAAACAACAGGCTGACTATGTTCTCCATGGTACAACCAAGAACTAGAAGAACAGACAAAGTGGGTTGGAGAAGTACCAAAAGCTGCATGGCAGATTTGGAAAATGAGGAATCACTGGACAAATTTTCAGAATCAAAAAGAAGCCACAAAATCTACTGAATTAAATAACACCTGGCCATGTGAGGTGGCTTTGACTGAAGTATCATGAGAAGAATATTGATAGCAATGTTCCACAGTCCTTTATAGACATTTCAAAATACATTATGCATATTATGATATACATATTTTAAGTAGTTAAGGATATTTAACAATTTGATTTTCATTTTGTTTAAGATTTGTGTGTGTGTGTGTGTGTGTGTGTGTGTGTGTGTTTGTCATATGCATCAAAGTGTTTGGAGAAATCAAAAGAGTTTACTGGATCTCTTGTAGCTGGATGCACAGGCTGGCCTGAGCCATCTACCACAGGTTCTGGGAATCACTGCAGGAACAGCAAACATTCTTGAGCCCTGAACAAATTCCTCCAGTCCCACAATTTTATTTTCTAAGTCACAGTTTTTCAGCATTTTTTTCAAGATGGAACAAGAAGACTTACACAATGTGATATCCAAGAAAGAGTCCTGTATCCATTTCTCAGGCACCTGTTTGGAATTTTTATTTTATCTCTACTAGAGTTTTAACTCTACCATGTTTTAACTCTACGAGATATGGATGTGCATGAAGGCCATCTAATATCACCAATAAGCATAACAAACAAAGAATCATTGATGTGGGGCTCAGCCCAGGTTCATCCAGTGGTAATTGTGACTCTTTTAAATAGAATCTTTCTATACCTCAGATACCTGCTTTCTGATTTATACAGTAGAAACCTCCTTGTTCTAACCTTCATGACAATGTTCTGTATTTTGAATCTAAAGAATCTCCTATAGGTTCACCTCTTTCAACTCTTGTTTCCCTGTGAGGCCAGATGTTCTGGTTGGGAAGGCTGTGGAACCTTTAGGAGGTAGGGCCTTCCTGGTCACTGGAGGTAGACTATAACCAATCAGATATTATAACCAGGTCCTAACACTTCCTGTTCTTTCTCTGCTTCCTGAACACAGGTGTAATGTGACCAGCCACCACCCATTCCTGGAATCATCATACTTTCTCCACCAAAAGTATGGTATGCCTTTGAGTTCTAACCAAAAACAAGCCCTTTCTCTCTCCTTAAGTTGCTTCTTATGTATTTGCCCACATCAACAAGAAAAGTAAATAGTACATGAAGATATCATAATCATAAAGTATAGAAAGATATAAAAAGCAAAACAAAAACAAAACCCTCTGGTATTTATTAGTGTGCACCTAAAAATCCTTCAGATTTAAAACCTATTTCTGTAAGTGGGAAAAATACTCATTATTATAGAGGAATTCCTTATGGATATCAAATATATACACACAAACACACATGTGTGCACACACACATATAAAATTCAATAGAAAAACAAAATACAGGGACAGAAAATCTTTCTTTGCAGTAACGAATCCTTCTGAGTCTTAAGAAAATGAGGGTAGATAGCTTGGCCTACTCATCTAGGAGACCAGCCCACCTGGACCCCACATCCCTGAACCATGGTTATGGAACAAGACTCCAGCAAAGTCTCCTGATGCTCATTGGAAAGACTGGTTTTGCTTTTTCACCTTACCTTTGAACAGAGAGCTCAGGCATTGGCTTTATGTGCTAAAAATGGTTGTTGTGTCCTCGATCAACATGGGAAGAAAAGGCTTTACCACGGGGTGATTTTATAAGGGCAAAGTTACCTCGGTGACAGGATTAAGACAACTATCTGAGGTGAAGTCATTATAACTCTATTCACTTAGAAACAAAATGTCATTTCTCATGACCCAATAAATGAAGTGTAATTACCAAAAGTACATAAATGATAGAACTGAAAATGTTCTCTGCCTGATCAGGCTCCTGACAAGAAGAAATTTCACATATTTAAATAACTGAGAACTGAATAGAAACACTCCAAGACAGGCCCAGCATTTTGGACATAAAGTTGACATTAAAGATCATGTTAAATAATCATTCTTTTGAGAGACCTTAGGCTTTTGACAGCTGCTAAAGTCCAAATGTGAATTTCACTCTCCCTTGGGAAATATTTAACTCCCACTGAGATTTACCTCAAGAGACAGACACCTGGGGATGCTTCTGAAAATGCCTCTCGTGGTCCTTTGCCTTCTGAAACAAGAGATTCGACCCTCTTCAATTTTACCAACAAAGAGTCATCAGAGATTTTAATCTTCTGAGACTCAAAGCCAGTAGATAAATAGTTCTCTGATTGCCTATAATAAAACACCCATAAGACTTCCCATAGAATAGTGAAGTCAAGTGCAGGGTTCTTTGCCTATTTGGAAACCATGTCAGTATTTTATCTCTCTCTAATTTGGACTATTGAATGCTCAATTTTTAAGTGTTATTATTATTAGGAAGAAAAATTATTCAGTCAAGCACTTCTCCCAGAGAAAATCTGACTAAATGACTTGACATTCTTGAAAGGACGCCGGTTTCTTTCCTAAAACTGTACATGGCACTCAAAGATGTATGATTAGAAATTATGAGGCCAATTTTCCAAAGGTGTTTCTTCATTTGCATCAGAAAAAAAAAGAGTACTTGTAATTGTCCATGCAAATCAAGGACTTTCATATGCAAATGCTTATATGTGGATGTAATTATGCTGCTCCCCATACAGGAACTGAGTTTTAAAACTGTGATACAAATAAATGTAAATATGCATTTGTATTTTTAATTGTATTACAAAAATAAAACTGTCATGTATATATGTAACTATTGATAGGAATAGACATGATGAAGCTAGCAAGGGTCACCTGTTGCACTCTAGATAAGATATTCTTCACCAGCCAGCACATTAGGGCCAGAATTACTTCTGCCGTTTCACCCCTATGCCTGGTTTTAGAACATTAGTCGCTAAGACAGATTTTGTCTTCTATTATTATGATAAGTCCACTCTACAGAGACCAGCCACCATTCCTTTACATTTTGATTATCACTGAATCTCCCATCCTTTACTCTTCTAAGCAAGCTTGACCTCCATGACTGTTTGTGTTAGTTTCCCAGTAGGTGCTTCATCGCCATATAAGTCACACTAGGCAACTGTTTCTAGGGAGTGCCAGTAGCTTTCCCTACCAGGTGTATTATCTTTGACACCACTGTTTAGCCAAACTGTCTCACCTGCCACATGCAATTATTATTGGTGATGTTTTGTTCTAGAAATCTGGACTACTCTGCCAATGCAAACTGAAAAGTTTATATACTACCATGAACACGAGTCTCACTTTGGGGACTGTTTTCTCTATACAATAAAACACTGGTGCAAAGAGAAAGATCTATTTACTGGGAATGATGCTGCTGCTGATTGGGAAGGTGTCGCATTTCAGTATGACCCTCAGAAGGGATTTCAGTGGGTAGATAAATTATGCTGTTTTGACAAACCATAAGCATCTCTCCTATCTTCTCTAATTGTTCCAGTGGACAGTGAAAACTAATGACCAAGAAAGATATACTTTGTCAAACTACAAATCATCTTATTTCATTCATCATTTTCAATTTTAAAAAAGAAAAATTTTGGAGAAACATATGTCTTACAAAATTTTGATATAAGTTGTACACATACACACACACACACACACACACAGAGATTTATTTAAATCTGAAAGTATAGCTCAAGAACTGAGTAATTATGTTTTATATTGTTTTCACAGCCAAGAAGAAACTCAGATGATGTGACATCATAAAATATATTAAAATTTCTAGAAAATTTGAAGGGCTTAATAGGGACAGCAGAAACGGCATGTTAAAGTTACAGATATCATTAGAGCAAACCACACCATAACAGGAAAGGATGACTAATCTCATTGAGGGGCTGAGGAACATTGTTAGTTCAAGAGCCAGAAAAGAAATTTTGGGGTACCTTCGAATTATTGGGGCTAAATAAGATGGTCACATAATTGTAATTGTTTATTTATATTTAAATGATTGTGTGTGGGAGTGTATGGTGTACACTTACTGTGTGTGAGTGTGTGTGTGTGTGTGTGTGTGTGTGTGTGTGTGTGTGTGTGCTGGGGGTGGATTATACATTCTTGTATGCACTTGTGAAAATAAGAGGTCGCCCAAGGCATCTTCCTAGACCACTCTCTTTATCTAAGCCCTGATTCTGTTAGTTCAGCCAGTGAGCTTGCCGAGGTGACTCTGCTTCTGCCTCCCAAGATGTGGGATTTTAGGTCATCTCCCAGGCTGGTTGGCATCCTCACTGTCCTCATGCTTGCTGAGTATGTCGTTTGCCCATTGACCCATTTTTCCAGTTCATGTACTTTTCTTTTTAATGCATCAAAGTTAAAGATATTGATAGAGATTCTTTAAGGCTGGCTTATGCATGAAGAAAAGAGGTGTGAAGAAGAAAGTCAGAAAGATTTAAAGAGAACATTGGTATAGGCTTCTTAAAGACAACTGGCCAATTTACATTTTATTTATTTATTTTTTTTTTTTTGGTTTTTTTTCGAGACAGGGTTTCTCTATAGCCCTGGCTGTCCTGGAACTCACTCTGTAGACCAGGCTGGCCTCGAACTCAGAAATCCACCTGCCTCTGCCTCCCAAGTGCTGGGATTAAAGGCGTGTGCCACCACGCCCAGCTCAATTTACATTTTATATCATTGTTACTGAAAGGCTATTTATAAACCCGTACTGGTGGTGTATGGCATATACAAACTCAAATAATATTACCAACTTTCACTCATCCATACAATTAAACTGCCCAAAGTACTTGCATGGAAAATTCAAAATTATTTAATTTTCTGAAATACAAAATAGTCATTGGGCATTCATAGCTGGTTCTACTTCACTTAAATTTAACCTTGGGCAACAGAACAAAAGGTTGTAATTGGTTATTGCTAAAAGAGCGACATGATTTTATGAAACCCAGAAAGTAGAAAAATTTCATAAAAATATTGGAAAGAAATGCACCAAAAAAAAGCATTTAAAGTTTTATTGAACTCCAAAGTTTCAATGTTGTATCTTCTCCCTACAGCCACAGCAAAGGAACTATTATCTCATAGACCTGTCCTGGAAGTCATAGGGTCCTGTCAGGACGGCATGAAACATTTAGAATAAAATCAAGATTGGACAATAAGGATCATATTTTTTGTCATTTCAAAAGCAGACCACACACTAGATGCAAAAACAATTTAATCAAATAATATTCTGCTTAGAAATGTGCACTTTTATTCCTGGTAAGGAAAGCTTGTGGTCTTGCATCTTGTGTGTGGCATGACAGAGTAGGTAGAGAATTCTGAGTTCTCAGCAGTGTGACCCCCTTGCCTTCCATGGAACTAATAGGCACCCAAGTTCCACTTGGCTAATCTAAGATGGGGAAATAATATAATTGTAAACATATAGATCAAAGCCAAATCCCCACTGATAGCTGCAGACTCTTCAAGTTTCAAAGACAGTTAAGGAGATAATAATTCATCACCCAGTTCTTGGCATTTAAGTAGATGCCATCATATAATTTCCCAAGATTATTTTTAGTGGAACACTGTAAGTATCACTCAAAATAAATTTTAAGAAGCCAATGTTAATCCTTTGTCTGATACAAGTTAGAAGAGATTTTGATCTTGCATGCTGACAACCAACCCCTAGAACTGTATTGTACTCCAGCTCTGATTTCCATCACAGGCAATTTTATGTCTTCTAAGCACTTGAAGTATAATCAAATTGTGATACAACAGCGGTTGTGTGTACTTGTAAGCAAGTGCTTCTCTTAGGAGTTGGAGGATAATTCCCCTGCTCTCCCCACCCTCCTGGGACTGGCAGGCCCACCAATTCCTGCCACTCAGCACAAATGTGTCTCAGCCTCATATCGTTAATGGAAACTGACACATGAAGTGCTGTGTCTTAATAGATCTATATTTATATCTAGCTTGTTTCAAGTTCAATTTGCAAGGAAGCCTTATCTTCATTGCTATCAAGTATGCTACTTACCCTGCTATTTCCACGTGCCAGCACCTGACGCCGGGATCTCACTCCAGTGAAACCTATAGCTTCCTCCCCTACTTGCACAGACAGGCCTTCTGGGAATTCATTTTGTCATGGCTGTACTCACAGTGCTTCCTGGGTCTTCCCTTCATCTCTCTAACTAACTTCATGTATCAACAATGCTCTGCTCAAAGGCTGACTGCTCAAACAAGCATTTTTTGACCTTTAGAGTCATCTTGGAAATGACCTCACAGTTTGACCTAGAAAAACACACACACACACACACACACACACACACACACACACACACAGAGAGAGAGAGAGAGAGAGAGAGAGAGAGAGAGAGCCTTAAGGTTACCTCAAGCATACATTTTTTACTTCCAATTATTTATTGCAATTATTTGTAATTTTGATCTCTCCTCCAATTAGATATCTAGACATGAATGATAGGAATCAGGCTTCATCCTGTTCAGATTTCTAACACAGATCATTATGTCTTCTGTGTAGTAAGTGTTAATGGAACAATTTCTCTTTAAAATATAGTACTATTGCATGGTTCTACTGGCCAAAAATAAATAAATAAAATAAAAATTATTTGGTTAAAAAAAAAGGAAATCTGCTTATGTCAAAAAGAAATTTAAAAAATGCTTAAACTAAAACTTTTTAATATTTTCATGCTTTCATAACTTTTCTATTTGCAATTTTTGGCACTTGGCTCATTTCAGAATATTTGCTCTTAATGGTTTGGGGGTACTCAAATTTTCTTGTTTAACTTAGCAACTTAAGAGGAGAAGGCATAGGCTTCTAGATCCTAAGTCCCAGAAACCACGGCTTATACTCAAGACTCACTTAACAGATACCTTCAAAATGCAGGAGAAGTCCTTAATCTCCCGGTCTCTGATTACTTTGAATCAAGACTTAATAAATGTGGCACTGGAGAGATGGCTCAGGAGTATAGAGCACTCATTGCTCCTCCACAGGACCCACGTTCAGTTTCCTATATCCAAATGGTAGCTCACAATAGTCTATGACTCAAGTTCCAGGGAACCTGATACCTTCTTCTGGCCTCCACAGACACCAGGCATGAATATGACACACAAATAAAAATGCAGGCAAAATGCTCATACACATAAAATAGAATAAAACTTTTAAAAAGTATCAATCAATTTATGATCCTACTTCTTCTTATCTTCAGTAAACCTTTGAGTGTCTACTATGCTCCACATATCAGGAGAGATACTAGAGATGCAATGGATAGTGAAAATTCCTCCATCTTAAAGGATCTCTTTGTTTAGAAGAGGAACATAGTGACACAAAGCTATGATATGGATGGGAGTTCCAGAGATAACATCAAAGACAAGGAGCAAGGTAATGTCAAGGAATCCCTCAAATATACCTTGATGAAGACCTAAGGTAACTTCTGCAGGGGATGGGGATAGGGGATTTAAAATGTACATGCTAATTGATACCAAAGATTTTTTAATTAAAACTCTAATTGATTTGCACAAACAAGTAAATCGCAAGAGCTTTGTTGTGTATTATGCCCCAAACTATTTTCTTTGTCTTATGTATAAGGTTTCTCGACCAATGTTCTTTTAGCTTTTTAATGAGATATTCTTATAGCATTTGCATTGATTGATTTGCATTGATGAAAGAACATTGGGTTGGCTTCATTATGAAGCCAAGTATAATCATTCCATTTGATTTCATTGTCAGATAAAATTGATCATGCAGATGTTTGGCTAAATGTCTGATGCCTGGCCATACATAACACAAATGACTAGTTTCCTAATTTCAGTTGTTGGAAGCCCTAGAAAAGAGACACCTTGTGTACACCAGCACTATTCAACAAGATCAGACTCAATATTGCCTCATTTCCAGGGGTGGCAGCCAGGTTTGCCATTGAGTGATATGTAGTCAAGGCTGGATAAGAAAGACAATCTTACTCAAGAACACTTATAACAAATGACATATTCAACAGAAATATGTGTTTATGTAAGCCAATTTGTACAAAGATAATGTTTTGAGTCAACTTGAAAGCAAAGATTTGAAGGGCTTGTACAGAAAGAAGAGCCACGCCCTTTAGTGATTTAAGTGAGCAGCTGGTAGTGGTTGCTTTATGGTCTCTGAAATGAGAAATGTCAGAATAATGTGGTTAAGGGACTATATGGCCATGCTGGTAACAGGATGCCTGTGCAGACTACACTAGTGAGAGCTTTCTAAAACCAACTCAGCAACTCTGCCATGACATATTTGAAACTTAAACCATTTATTTTGTATACAGGTCTATGAAATTTAAATTAGCTGTATGGATAAACCAAACCCAAATGAAATGATTTTACTTCTTCTATTTGACTTTGATGTAGCCACTTATTTATTTCTTATTCAGACACATAGCAAGTACATCACAATATTCTGGCTAGACTTGGGCTTTTGCTATGGAATTAACAGATTTTTGAACTGTTATAAACATTCTGAATTATTATTTTGGGTCTCTAGATGGTCCATCCTTTTGTCTCAGCTCCAAACTTTGTCTCTGTAACTCCTTCTATGGGTGTTTTGCTCCCAATTCTAAGAAGGGGCAAAGTGGCCACACTTTGGTCTTCTTTCTTCTTGAGTTTCATGTGTTTAGCAAATTGTATCTTATATCTTGGGTATTCTAAGTTTCTGGGCTAATATCCACTTATCAGTGAGTATATATTGTGTGAGTTCTTTTGTGATTGGGTTACCTCACTCAGGATGATGCCCTCCAGGTCCATCCATTTGCCTAGTAATTTCACAAATTCATTCTTTTTAATAGCTGAGTAGTACTCCACTGTGTAAATGTACCACAATTTCTGTATCCATTCCTCTGTTGTGGGGCATCTGGGTTCTTTCCAGCTTCTGGCTATTATAAATAAGGCTGCTATGAACATAGTGAAGCATGTGTCCTTCTTACTGGTTGGAACATCTTCTGGATATATGCCAAGAAAAGGTATTGCGGGATCCTCCAGTAGTACTATGTCCAATTTTCTGAGGAACCGCCAGACTGATTTTCAGAGTGGTTGTACAAGCTTGCAATCCCACCAACAATGGACCGGTGTTCCTCTTTCTCCACATCCTCACCAACATCTGCTGTCACCTGAATTTTTGATCTTAGCCATTCTGACTGGTGTGAGGTGGAATCTCAGGGTTGTTTTGATTTGCATTTCCTTGATGATTAAGGATGTTGAACATTTTTTCAGGTGCTTCTCAGCCATTCGGTATTCCTCAGGTGAGAATTTTTTGTTTAGTTCTGAGCCCCATTTTTTAATGGGGTTATTTGATTTTCTGGAGTCCACCTTTTTGAGTTCTTTATATATATTGGATATTAGTCCCCTATCTGGTTTAGGATAGGTAAAGATCCTTTCCCAATCTGTTGGTGGCCTTTTTGTCTTTTTAATTGGATTATTTGGGTCATTGGTGTCTGATTTCTTGAGCTCTTTATGTATTTTTGATATTAGCCTTCAGTCAGATGTAGGAATGTTGAAGATATTTTCCCAATCTGGAGTCTGCCAATTTGTCCTATTGACAGTGCCCTTTGCCTTATAGAAGCTTTTTAATTTCATGCTGGTCCATTCATTGATTGTTGATCTTAGTACCTGAGCCAGTGGTTTTCTGTTCAGGAATTTGTCTTCTGTACCAATTAGTGGTTTTATGTTGAGGTCTTTGATCCACTTGTACTTGAGTTTTGTGTGATGTGACAAATATAGATCTATTTTCATTCTTTTACATGCAGACATTCCGGTAGACTAGCACCATTTGTCAAAGATTTGTCTCGCTTTTCTATTGTATGGTTTTAGCTTCTTTGTAAAAAATTGTGTCCATAGGTATGTGGGTTTATTTCTAAGTCTTCAATTTGATTCCACTGAGCCCTCTGTCTGTTCCTATACCAATAACATACAGTTTTTATTACTAATCTCAAGTTCTGTGCTCAGTTTTAAATCAAGGATTTAAAGGACCTCCAGAAATTCTTTACTGTTCAGGAATGTTTTGGTTGTCTGGGTTTTTGTTTTTCCATATAAAGTTGAGAATTGTTCTTTCAAGGTCTGTAAAAATTTTGTGTTGGAATTTTGATGGGAATCTATACATTGCTCTTGGTAAAATGGCCTTTTTTACTATGTAATCCTACTGATCCATGAGCATGGGAGATCTTTCCATTTTCTGTTATCTTTCTCAATTTCTTTCTTCAGAGACTTGAAGTTCTTGTGATATAAGTCTTTCACTTGCTTGGTTAGAGTTACATTAAGATATTTTATATTGTTTGTGGCTATTGTGAATGGTCTGATATCCCTAACTTCTTTCTCAACCTGTTTATTGGTTTTATAAATGACGGCTACTTACTTCTTTGAGTTAATGTTGTATTCAGACATTTTGCTGAAGGTGTTTATCAGTTGTAGGAATTCTCTGGGAAAATTTTGGGGGTCACTTATATATAGCATCATATCATCTGTGAATAGCGATACTTCTTCCTTTCCAATTTGTCTCCCCTTGATCTCCTTTCATTGCCTTATTAATCCATCTTCAACTATAAGTACTGTGTTGAAGAGATAGAGAGTGGACAGCTTTTTCTTTTCCCTGATTTTAGTGAAATTGCTTTAAGTTTCTCTCCATTTAATTTGATGTTGGCTACTGGCTTACTATATATTGCCTTTATTGTGTTTTATAGAAGCTAATTTTAAAGAAGAAATAGTTTTGTCTCATATAAGCTTATCCTGGTAGCAATTTTACTGTTGCAATATTATTAGTACTTTTTGGAGTGGAAACAAAGTGGTATTTGTGATGTTTTCCTCATAATTTGACCATTATATCAGTTCTCATATTTCATTTGTTTTAAATTTTGGAATATTTGAGATCTTAGTTGTTTGGATAAGGTATGGT
Source organism: Mus musculus (assembly GCF_000001635.26). Classification (NCBI taxonomy): domain Eukaryota; kingdom Metazoa; phylum Chordata; class Mammalia; order Rodentia; family Muridae; genus Mus; species Mus musculus. The sequence continues at coordinate 7,505,131 of NC_000078.6, forward strand.
CAAACTGTAATTATCTAAAGTCAAGACAAACTAGGGACCTATCAGAACAGAGTTTTTTGTTTTGTTCTGTTTTGTTTTTGTTTCTTGCTGTAATTAAGTTAAAAGTATTCTGAAAAGGATGATAATACCTCAAGCTACATATTGTGATTCTGAGAACAATGGCCAAGAAATTATAAGAAAATATTAAAAAGAAATCAAGGGAGGACTTGAGGTGGCAGCTATGATGAACCGATCTGATACAAAAAAGAAAAAGCGGGGGAGAGGGGGTGAAGTGAACCAATACAGATGTAACAGCAAACAGTGAGGCTCTGACCTCCATGACCAGTGCACCTTTGGCAAAATGATAAAGACTGTCAGGCTGAGTAAAAATGCAAGCCTGCTCACAGCCACCTATAAGAGAAACACATTAAATTCAAAGACAAAAATGGATTGAAAGTAAAATAATGGAAAACTAAAATATATATTAACCACAAAAGAGCCATTCACTGTAGTCATTTCACACAAAATAGACTTTAAGGCAAAAAATATTAGGGGTGTCAAAGAGGCATGTTTTAAAAGCATGAAAGTCTCAACACACCAGAAAGTTGTAAGGATCATTAATATGCATATACCTAACGAGAAAGTCACAAGATACATGAAGCAAATCTTGATGCAAATGAAAGAAGAAGTAGACAATTTAATAACACTTGAAAATTTAAATGCTCAAACACTGGCAAGAAGCAACCCTAAAGCAAAGCTACAGATGCACAGAAGACATTCGTAATCCTGTCAAACACACTGTCTGATCCAATGTCAGTCTCACAGCTCAAGATCTGCAGCACAAACGCCGACACATACATAGGGAAAATACGCCCAGCACACCAGGCTGTGATCAGATGACTCTCAGCAAATCTAAAGTCTAGAAATTATGTTAGAAAGCTGTAAATCAACAACAGAAGCGAATCTGAGACAACCAAAGTAATTAGACATTACACAATAGACTTTATATAAGCTATAGAGCAAAATGCTAAATCATGAGATTGCTTAAATAATAGAAATTATATAAACACAATATTACAAAATTTAAAAGGTATACAAAACCTTTGGTGCGTATCTGTAACTATGAATGCCTGAGTCAGAAATAAAATAGGTGCAAGACAACAGTTCAACAGTTTGGTTTCCACATTAAGAAAATGTAAAAGAACAAACTAAACTCTAAAACAAAGAACATTAAGTACATTCATTAAATTTAATACACACAAAATAAGATAACTCAGTGTTACTTCTATAAATAAAATGAGCAATGAGAAAATACTCTAAGGAAGAATCACGACCATTGCTGTGCATGGGAGAGCATACTGGTAATGCTTCATTTAGGAGGTAAAAGTGGAAAGATTAAGATTTCAAGTCACCCTGAGCTATTTAATAAGTTTGAGGACAGCCTGTATATATGAAACTGTCAAAACAAACAAACAAACAAACAACAACAACAATAACCCCCCAAAACAAAAAACAAACCAAAAAAAGCAACAATAAAGAGCGACTGACCAACATTTTATGAATGGATTATCAAAATTAATAATAAAGGGAATTGTTATCATTTTATACAAATTTAAAGAAATAAAATTAATATTAGCATAACTATATCTCAGAAATTGGAATTAGCTAAGCTAGAGTATATGAGTTTATTCTCAAAAGGACCTCCTCTACTAGTACAGTTTACTCAGAAACAAAAATAAAATAGAATCTAGGATCTCTCTAGTTTACAGTAGGTAAGTTTATTGTTAGCAGTTAAGGATATTCTAATACAGAAAATGTTACACACAACTAGCTTCTCTTGTAATAAATAATTACAGAAAAATGGTATTATTCTTTTACATGTTCTTTTAGAAAATATATTAAAACTAAATATATTACAAGTCATTTTAGGAGACCAGCATTCTATGACACCAACACATGTTAAGAGGAAGTATTACTGCTAGAAACCAATGTGCATTCTGAGCAGTGTGTGTGTGTGTGTGTGTGTCTGTGTGTGTGTGTGTGTGTGAGAGAGAGAGAGAGAGAGAGAGAGAGAGAACCTGACACAGAGTAAATGTGAAGGTCAGAGGACAGCTATTTAGGAGTCAGTGTTCTTGTGCAAATTGTGATGGTCCAAGGATACAAGCCAGCTAGTTAGTCACTGTGCAACCCTGCCATCCCAAATCGTACAGAAAATCAGGCACAGGAAGAATTAACTCAAAGGTAACTGTTAGAGACATTGCAGTCCTTGTGCTCATAGATAAGCACTAGGAATTTGTAATTTTGAACACACAGGGATGCTCTTTCAAAGGAAGGGACACATAACCTGTGAGCCACCCAGAATGTTTTAAGCAGAAATGGCCAAGAGTCTGGTGTCCTTTGCACTGTCTTTGTTGCCAGGACCACACAGGATCCTTCTCCGAACCCTTACTTATACCATGAGCTTCTTTTTCTCAGTCAGTCTATAGAACCCATCTGTGCTGGCTGGTTTTGTGTCAACCTGACACAGCTGGAGTTATCACAGAGAAAGGAGCTTCAGTTAGGGAGATGCCTCCATGAGATCCAGCTGTAAGGCATTTAGTGATCAAGGGGGAAAGGCCCCTTGTGGGTGGTGCCATCTCTGGGCTGGTAGTCTTGGGTTCTATAAGAGAGCAGGCTGAGCAAGCCAGGGGAAGCAAGCCAGTAAAGAACATCCCTCCGTGGCCTCTGCATCAGCTCCTGCTTCCTGACCTGCTTGAGTTCCAGTCCTGTATCCTTTGGTGATGAACAGCAGTATGGAAGTGTAAGCTGAATAAACCCTTTCCTCCCCAACTTGCTTCTTGGTCATGATGTTTGTGTAGGAATAGGAACCCTGACTAAGACACCATCTTTATGGAAGGTGTCATGTATTTTACAGAGAGTTCCAATGTAGTCTTGTCTAATCTTTAGTTAGCTTACTTTGTGGCTTAGAGTACACACAGGATTGAGTTAATTATCACCGGGAAATTTTTCTCAAATTGTGCTTAAATATGCCCAAAATAAACTACCTTGGGTCAGACTCCTGACATTTGACATAACACTTGCTACTTAGGTATGTTGAACTAAACTACCCTCTTGCTTTCCTCAGGTCAACACTCTGCTGGCCATGGTGGCCACTGAGATGCCTGCAGACAGCCACTAACTTAATTCAAAAATCTAAAACTACAAAATCATTCAAATAAAAGTATGATAATAAAATGTGAGGTTTTGGAACTAGGAAGATTCTAAATAAAATCTACAGGCCGGACAAGTTAAAGATATGGGGGTGGGGTATAGGAAACATTTGCATTTGAATGGACACACTGAAGAAATGCAAAGATTAAACATAAAAAAGAACATCATTGGGAAACATATCTAGCAAGATTCTTTTACTCATAATATGCAACAATGTATATCTTCAATTTAATAACAACATAAATAGTTTAGTATGGTATAAGACATATGATAATCCAAACACATACACTAATCAAGATAGAGATAAAGATACAAATGTCCACTTTAAAAAAAAAAACTTGCAACAGCTTGTATGCATCAAGCAAGATGTATAAGGGGATTCATGAAAAAAAGCTTGCTGACAAATATTAGGTATGTGAAAAGCTGCCCTATAAATGATTAAAGAGATTAATTCAAACCCACCGACAGTTACCATAAAAACCTTTAAATAGAATTATAAAAATATCTCATCATGCTAAACTTTGACAAGGTTATAGACAACAGAAAACAACCCTGCATTGTTGCTGGAAACTTAAAATGGTGTAGATACTTTGAAAAACTATTTAAGTTTCCAAAAGAGAAAAACATGAACTGACTATATGAACCAGCAATTCTAATCTTATCAGTCCACCCAAGAGAAATGAAAATGTGTCCATACAATGATTTATATAAAAATGCTCATAAAAGCAGTTTATAACAGTCTAAACTAAACAATCCAAATATTTATTAACTGGTAAATGGATCATATAACAAACTGTGGTATTTTACATCCATACCATGAACTATTCAGCAATATAAAGAAATGAAATATTGATTCATGCTGCAGTGTTTATGAACCTCCGAAACAGGACTACAAATGAAAGAAGCCAGACAACAGAGATTACAGACTACATGATTTCATTTATAGGAAATGCCTAGGAAAAAAAAGATAACAAATTTATAGACACAGAAATCAGTTCAGTCAGTGGATGCCTTTACCAGGAGGTGAGTGGGATTTCAGTAGGTACTTATAGCTAAAGAGATCACGGAAGCTGTTAGTGCAATGAAAATGTCCTTATTATAACACAAAGCCACGCACAGTGAAGGTACACAATTAAACTTCTGAAACAAAATTACTTTCAAAATCACATAAAAGGAGTGTTGTTGGCAATCACACAACAAAAATAAACATTTCTTGCCCTCAAATCTCATCATCAACCAAATTTTATGGATCCAACACTGCCCTTCCCCCAAGTCTTGAGTGGGTTGAATCAGATCTTGTTTCTGCCACAGTCTGCTAGCCTACCTAGGATGGAGTCTTCCCAACCTAGGTAAAGTCTATTGTGTGCCACATCTGTAGTTTCCTGCAAGAAGCCACCACCTACTGAACAGCCCAATCTTGCTTTCCTGATGAAGCAAAGAGATCCTGGCAACGTGGGGGATGGATCTCACCACTTTAAATTCAAGACCCTACGATTAAAGATTGAGCCTTGATCAGAGACTTCTGTCTTGGCTCATTATTTCTCTCACTATTCTTCCCATCCATCCCCAACTTTCCTTTAAGGAACCCAGTAACCTGTGGCTGCTGGTGGCTACACAAGACAAGTATGGTTTTACATCATTTTCCTTCTCCTTGGGAAAACATAGGATACAAGACAACAGTTGAATTTTGAAGTGAGGTCATATGAGCATTAAGAATGATATCTGCAGGATGGAGGACTGAGTAAATCTGAGAGCTTCATGATGCCAAAATTCCAACTCTTCTTTGTGTTCCCCTGTTCCAGTATTATTCATGAGCCAGATACCTATAAGCACCAATTCTCCTCTTCATAAAGAAGAATATTTTAAAAACAAAAACAGAAACAAACAAACAAATAAACACCAGACATGAGCTGCATGGCAGGCACTTGTGGAACATTTTCTCATCCACATTTAAAAATAAATGGGAACTAAAGGAAGCATAGAAGATTAACAATCGGCCTCCACCATTGTGTTGTTTTGTGGTTCAGAGAGTTGAAACTGCATGCTGGCCTCATTACAGGGATCTGGAAAACTAACAGAATATTCTTTGATACAAGCCTGCTAAGATGAACCATCTGAGGTGTTCAACCAGGTGAGCCACGAATGATAGCCTTTACCTCTCACTTGTGGACTATCTCCGCTATTCAGATCACAGGCTTTAGCTTGTCTTGGATGAGAGATAAAGCATCAAGAACCTACTCATGTCAAAGCCACAAAGATGTTTGGGATTCTTTTTTTTTTTTTTTTTTTTTTTTTTTGGTTTTTTCGAGACAGGGTTTCTCTATGTAGCCCTGGCTGTCCTGGAACTCACTTTGTAGACCAGGCTGGCCTCGAACTCAGAAATCCTCCTGCCTCTGCCTCCCGAGTGCTGGGATTAAAGGCGTGCACCACCACCGCCCGGCTGATGTTTGGGATTCTTGAACATTCCTGGGAGTCAGAACTCCAAGGATGGAATAACTATGGGTATTAACTGCAGTAGGAAGCAGAGAAATTAAAAAAAAACAAAAACAAAAACAAAAACAAAAACAAAAACAAACACACTACAGAATAAAACTGGGAAGGAGAAAGAAGTGGGAAAGTGAGGGGGTAAGAGTTATTCAGAATTATTATATACTGAAGAGAAGCCCTTGTGTTCAATTACACCCACATGCTTAAATAGTTTTTGACATATAAATTGTTCTCCAAACTATCTGATGTAGAGTCAAAAAATAAGACTCTTCTAGGTGCCTAGAGGACAAAATGTTATATAGCTATTTATATGAGATATGAAGGCATGAGAATATTTACAAGGAAATAGCCATTTCTGCTTTTACCATGTAAGAGCTTTCAGATCTCAGCAATTAAAAAAAAAAGTTCTAAAAAGTTTTATGCAAAGAAGAATCTCAAAACCTTAGAGCCAGTTTAGCAGTATAGGTTCAAGGCAAGGGTGGACACTTGCATTCTCATACCACAAGAGTCTAGAGAAGTGACACTAGAATATGGTGGGTGGGGTTTTTCTCTTGACACTAGGGACAATAGTATGTCATTAAAATAGTAAGATCCCATATCAGCACTGGATGGTGGATATGGAAAGGGCAATTTCATTTAATTTACAATATATTTTTCAAGTGCTGGAGAGCAAACCTAGGGCTTCAAACATACTAGGTAAAATATGCACACAGCTCTATTTGCCAGTGTTCTCTGAATGAACAAAACTGATAAAATGCATACATTTCAGAACAGATGTTTTAGATTGGCTTGCAGGATATGGGCTAGGGAGTCCAATGTCTGCTTTCACCCTGGAGAGACATGAGGAACTATATTAAAGTATCGCAGCATTAGGAACATTGATAACAACTGGCTCTAGGATTCTTGGAGAGCCACTGGTCTATAATCCATACTGGAAGGCTAAAATGCCAGATACTAATGCTAGCAAAGAATGGAAGCATTAGTGTTGGCAGTGTCAATAAATTGACAACAAAGTAGATAAACTTGCCAGCACAACCTGAAGGCCAGGAGGCAAAGGCAAAAGTCTTTTCTCTTACAGACTGCCTTTTACTCTGCTGACAGTGAAAGGTGCTACTCATATTTAGGCTGGATCTTCCTACTTCAATTAAACCAATCAAGATAATCCCTCCCAGGTGTGCCCAGGGGCTTGTTCTGTTGGTTGATTTCATTTCCAGTCAAATTGCCAACCAAGATTACCATTATGGCTGCCTTTGTTTGACTTCTTAATCATTAAAGTGAAGTTGCCTAAATTGTTCTTGAACCCATTCTACAGAACAGAATGGATGGCCACTGGTATGTTCCCTGCCAATAGCAGAGATTACAGATATGCCTCCTGAGACACAGCTTCTTTTCACATGAATTCTGCTCTCACTTCATCTTCAGTCTCTCTTACAGCAAATCTCTTCACTCTCCACCTGCACTGTGTGAGTCTGTTTTAGAAACCAGGTTGTAGAAGATGGCAGCAAGCTTTCTGGACCTGTCTGTCACCCTCTGGGAGTAAATGTTCAGAAAGAGATTGCCAGGGGCTGAGTAGTTCGTGAAGGGGCAAAGTCAAGAAGGCAATTCTAGAGCTGGGCGTGAAATTTGAAGGAAATGGAGCAAAATGACACAGCCCATAATTAGAAAGGCATTTCAAGTGATCTAGATAATGCAAAACTCTCTTGACAGATATTTTGAGTAATCAACTTTCTTTACCAAGCATGGACTCTGAGTGGTTCTGATAATACATTTAATCATTTTTCTCTTTTACACATAATGGCACATTAACCACAAATAACAAATAGTAGTAATTATCTCCTCAACGAATGTAGAGTGAAACCATTTCAGCAATCCCGATGCCTTGTTTATCTGTAATAGGATGAGCGCATGTGGACACGTGCATGTTGAGGAGGAGCAAGAGGTAATGTCAATCAATGGTATTCATAAACACAACTTACAGGCAGACCTTGCATAATTTAGACTCTCCCCTGGCTGGCGGCTTCCGAAAGCTGGCATGCTTTATGTTGCATTACCATTTTGATTGAATGAACAGGGTCAATAACATCACTTTTTCTCATCCAAGGAAAGAAAATGATTCTGAATCAAATCATCAATCAATGCATGTAATCAGTCTGTTTAAAATACCTTGGGCTCTCGTACCACTCGCTATTCCTGGGAACACAATTGAAAAAGCCACAGTCTGGACTAACTCGGTAATCCTACCACATCCCCACTGAAGTACTCAGAGGCTGGCTAGGATTCAGCGTGCACTGTTATTAACAAGATTACGGCGTGGGAATCATTTGAGAACTTAAGTTTCTGCACTCTGAGACCTCCAGTATCTCTGTCATTTGCATATAATTGTTTGTCCATTACCTCACCATACCATACAGCTACACCACTTTTCCCCTATAATTTCTAGAGGTTAATGGCTTTTTTCCCCTCTAAATTCAAAGTCAACACAAACTGACACTCAAGTCAAGAAAATGTGCTTTTCGGAGTGCGGTAACGACACTTGGCAGTCTGTACATTGTGAAAAATGTATTTGATCAAGGAACTTTTGCTAGCAGCATGCCAATGGATGCACGCCGCTTTACTTCCAAAATAAAGGGATTAATCCTCATCTTCTACTTAAGGGTAGAAAAACAGTCTGCGGCATCTCACACCACACAAATCTACTCAGCCTGCACTCGGCCTCCTTTTGGGCAAGCAAATATAACTATTGAGCACAAAAGTGGAACAAAATAACAGATTTTGAAGCTGCCCCCTGTATGTTGGGGCTAATTAGCAGGCAGCTGGAGCTGAGTGGGTTTCTAGTGCAGCAATCATCCTCATGATACTCATGATTCCTCCAACCATGCACAAGTATTAGGAGAGCTGAACTGGGGGCAGGGAAAGGGAGGACAAAACTGAGTGAGTGGCTGGGCCCCTCCCAAAACTGGGTATGTGCTCCTGACACCGTAAGGGTATACCTCTCAACCATTACAGGTGTACTCTCTTCTTTGTAAATTGCAATAGAGGGCTGTTTCTAAAAATGTTTCGATGCGGTATCTCAATGTGGTCAAAATAAAACAGATGTATATGGAAAATCTTGACCAGGTTTACAAAAGCAGGCAGGGAGCTGAGTCCTGTATGGAGTAGGAGAGATGTCGTATGAGGTGAATAAGATCAAAATACATTGTATACATTTATGACAATTTCAAAGAATAAATAAAAATATCATGTAAAATTATTATTCAAACGTAGTCAAGACAGGAGTATACAAAGAGCAAAATTCAGAAACCAGAAGTTTTGAGAGCCATATGTAGGGAAAAAGCCAAAATATGCACAGGTCCACCCATGTCGTGGCATGGACCAGCACTTGATTTTTCTAAAAAGCCATATAATATGCATGCATGCACTGTGTTTATGAGTAGACGTTCAGTGGATATTTCAATGGTGTTTGCTTTTACTGTGAATAACTCTCTGACCAACATTGATGGATATTGGTTTATAAATAATCTGCTTAAGTGCCTATTTCCATTTCCTTTGGATGCATGTAGGAATCTGTGTGTGTGTGTGTGTGTGTGTGTGTGTGTGTGTGTGTGTGTGTGATATGCATGTGTATTTAGGATACTTATGTGCATATGTGTGCATATATGTGTCTGTATGTAGGATACATATATGTATGTGTATTTATTTATTATACACAAATACATATGAACTCTATAAAACTCATATAAAACACATGAACTCTCAAAACACATGAACATTATAAAGTCTACCAGAAAGATCCTGTTTTGAGACTCTTCTGTTATTCTCCAGGCCTTCTGTAGCATAAATTGAAAGGATTATCCCCCAAAACAGAGAAAAGTGGGAAATGAAATGGCCTGATGTCAAAGTGAGAAGGAAGGATATATCTAAGCTAGAGGAAGTCAGCCATCAATGTGAAAATAGGATAGTTATAACAGCAAGGGATCGCATACACAGAAAACAAAGGGATTCAGCCTTACATTTTGGAAAATCAAGCAATCCCAAACAAAATATAACACAAGAAATCACTATCAGATGAGGTCAGGACACTCCTTCATGAGGCTGGAGGCCTGCCACACAAGCATAGCATACAAATAAAAAACAAAGGAACAACAACAAAATGCTATATTTGGATTTAAGACAGTTTAACAACCAACTTCTTGGTAGTTTAAAAAAATGTGCATGTCAGCAATGACATGTAAAAATAACTTTCAATCCAGATTTATATCTACAGCAGTGCTACCTTTAAAGATAGGGTAAAACAAATATTTTTAGACAACTGAAAATTGAGCCTATTGCTAAGAGGCCTTCACTTGAGGAACACAAATTCACAAAACAGCAAGGAGAAGCAAAATCATCCCAAGGGAAAAGATGAAGTACAAGGATATACAAACAATAGAAATCAAATATGATACATATATTCATATATACAATGTAGGAAAAATAAGAATGGCTTATAATTGAGCATGGGAAACAATAAACCATCACTGAAATATTGAATACTAATTACATGTAAGAATAGATAAAAAGCTCTCAGATCTTAGCTGATCTAGCTTGGTAGGTTGTCTAAGATAGCATTCAATTTCTTAAGTCAAAAAAAGTCATGCTAAACTTCTAGGTTGCTTGCTACAAGCTGGCAATGGCTTTTTAGGAGTGTCTGTTGTCACCTAATTACAGGACCCCATCAACATATGACTTGACATGAAAAGGGTGAATTGAAGTAGAAAATCAGTTTGAAGCAAGGTTTTGGTGCGGGAGGGACTGTGGGAGCCTAAGGGGGGAAAAAGAGCACAAATTCAAGACCAGCTGGCCTGTATAATAGACACATGCTTCAAATGGGAGAAACAAGTAGACGTGAGGTTCCAGGTCAGCTAAGTGTGTGTGTGTGTGTGTGTGTGTGTGTGTGTGTGTGTCTGTCTGTCTGTCTGTCTGTCTGTGGGTAGACAGTCAGACAGACAGATGACAGAGACAGAGCTGCACAGATATGGTTGCATTGGTGTGAGTATGAGTGTGGAGCCTGGAGGGTCAATATGTAAGATCCATTGTCTCAGTCATTCTCTGCTTTGCTTTTTGTTTGTTTGTTTGTCTGTTTGTCTTTGTTTTTCCAGAGACAGAGTTTCTCTCTATAGCTTTGGATGTCCTGGAACTCACTCTGTAGACCAGGCTGGCCTCGAACTCAGAAATCCTCCTGCCTCTGCCTCCCAAGTGCTGGGATAAAAGGCATGGCCACCTCTGCCAGGTGTCTGCTTTGTTTTATGTTTGTTTGTTTTCAAGAAAGATTCTTTCTCTGAACCAGACATTCATCCATTCAATAAAAATGACTGGCAAATGAGCTTCAAGGGGCCATCTTTATCTCCTACCCCTCATAAAGCCGAGGTTTCAGGGTTTTGTCACCACCATGCTGGACCTTCTATTTTTGTGGAGTCTCGGGATTAGAATTCACCTCCTCATGTTTCAGTGGCAAGCACTTAGATATGACAGTTTATTTAGATGACCTATATAACATAGGTATATTACACTGAGTTATGACTATGGGCAAAATGTCCTCACAGTCATCATTAAATGTGGAGGAAATAGAAGAGAGAGGTGCTGTGAGAAAGGCTTGAGGAGACATGGCTGTCCTTAAGGGCAGAGGTAGAACAGAGGCTTCCTATAACAGTCAGGAAAAGAACGAAAATGGGCTCTCCCTAGAGCTTCTAAGTGGGAGAATACACTCTTCTGACAGCTTGTATAAGCCCGGTGAGACTCCTTTCTAACCCCTGGCCTCCAGGACTGTTAGTAATGGTCTTAGCTTTTCAGTTACCATATTATGTAACTCCTTACAACAGCAATAGAAAGCTCGCAAGTGATGACTTGAAAAATATTAGAATGTTATCAATTGCAAAATGTGCAAGCAAAAGAATTCAGTCAGAATAAAAATCAATCTGAATGAAAGTCCTCGCAGGATAGGTAGAGATAGGCATCAAAAGGACAGAGATGTTCCAACCTATGGTGTCTTGTAGAGGTCAAAATTGAGATCTCTCATTCCTAAATAGGACATGTATATCATACCCCTTCTTCCCAAGGTTCAGGCATGATTGTGGAAGTCGGAACAGAAAGGTTGTGAGAGCAAGAGGTAGTGGAGGATTACAAAGAAACAATGGATACAACAAGGCAGTTATACATGTGAACTCAGAGGTTGTGAGAACATGGAAAACAATTATCCAAGCTCAAGCCAGAAAATTATCAGGAGGAAGAGTGGAGGAAGGCATGAAGTCCCAACCTGATCTTAGGAGCTATTGACAATTAGGAGCTGCTCAAATGCTGTGGCTCCTGCTAAACTGACCACAGTCAATTGGATGCCCACACACCCAGGAGTATATGCTCAGCAAAAATTAGACTTGATGAATTTTAAAAGTAAAATAAATATAAAGTTGGGTGGAAGGAGATGGAGAAGATGAGGAAGAAAAGGATGACGATAATCAAAACATTGTATAAATTTCTCAAATATTTTAAAAGCACAGAGAAATTAAGAATATATAAATAAATGCTATATGAAAAATCTACACCTATTGTTCATGGAAGACACCGCATTCATCATACTAAGAAAATAAAATTGCTAAGTCCATAAAAATTGAAATCATGAAATAAAAGAATAAAAGACACATGCATAACTAATACTGGG